>NC_133666.1:670060056-670115056 GCF_037893015.1 Macrotis lagotis
ACTGTTCATGGTTGGGCCATTCCAATTTAATAAAAATGAAAGTTCTCCTAAATCAATGTAAATATTAGTACATTGGGAGGCAAGACGGTATAGTCACTCTGAACAAGTCATCCCAGTACCCTACGCAATTCTCTAAGATCATATTGTAGTGGCTACTAACTTCCATTTGTAGGGATAATTTCATCTTTTGAGAGTTCCCTATAGCAATGAAATTATAGGTCAAATACTTAGTCTGTTTAGTACTATACCAGTCAGGTATAGGGATTCTTTTTAGAACTAGACAAAATAATAACAAAAGCATTTGAAGAACACAAGGTCTAGAATCTCTAGTAAAATAAGGAGTATGAATGAAGCTGGGAATGGTAGCACACACACAATTCTTGCTATTGAGGAGGTGGATGCTCATGGATTGTTTGAATTCAGGAATTCTGAAGTGAAATAAGCTAAGCTGATTGGGTGTTTGCAGTAAGTCTAAACCAAGTACAGTAAGCCTTTAGGAATAGAGGGAATGAGGTATGTGTGTGAGATGACATAAAAAGGGGCAAACAGGTCAGAAATGGAGCCGATCAAAGGATCAAAGCTCTTGTGCCAATCAGTAGTGGGACTGGGCCTCTGAGCAGTCACTATACTTCTAACCTGAGTGACTTACAGGGACCCAATAAGGAATATATCCATAGAAGCATTAGATGAAAATTTTGGTCACATATGCAGTGGGACCTAATCTCAAACCTATTACTGACTCCCACCTCAATAAACTCCATAGCTCCTTAGTGAGCAGCTAGGTCATGCTGAAGTGGATAGAGTGAGTTGTAGGACCTGGAGTCAGGGAAACTCATATTTTTGAGTTCAAATTTGGCCTTACTATCCATGTGACCCTGGGTAAGGCACTTAACCCCATTTGCCTCAGTTTCCTCATCTGAAAATGCACTAGAGAAGGAAATGACAAACCACTCCAGGATCTCTGCCAAGAAAATCCCATATATAATATATATATAAGCATAAATATATATACACATATATATTTATGTGTATATTATTTACACATATGTGTAGAAAACCAGTCCATCAACTGAGAGATTATTAGTGTAGTAACAATATGGCATCCAGTTCCATACTGATTTAATGTCTGAAAAATTTTAGTTTACTCTCTCTTTCTATAGAAACAACTGAGAAGTCAGAACCTCCATCTCCTGAGAGCTTTTACAACATCCATTAAAGATCAGGGACTTGTACAGCTTCTTCACACATATCTCACATTTTTTTTTTCATCACCAACAACAAAAACACAAACCTCAAGGAACTTGGAAAAACACTATCGGTCTAAGTCTATCAATGTGGAAGATAGTAATTGTTCACAGTATGGGGGTGAATTAGAGTAGTTACTTACGTCAGTCTGCAGGGTGTTATTCAGGGCACTTGAGCAGCACTTTGCTTTCCAAACCAAGTGAGGTTTTGTCGACTAGAGCTTGCAATATGAAAGTGTCACTATAGACATTAGCTCTGTAATTAGCCACTTACACTACTGATTTCTCCCTCTGCCATCTGTCACTATGGAATTTAAGCACTTTGCAAGAAAATTGTTGGGTATGTTTGTCTGAAGTGGGTCATGGAGCATTGAGAAACCCATAAGGATGCTCTCAATACTGTCTGACCAATCCACAAAAATAACAAGACATGAAATGCTCCATTATCCCAGTTTCAATGACATAGTAGGTGAGTTCATCTCAAGAGTTCTGTCAATAGGATGTGTAGAAGCACATATGGAATAGACTCTATAAAATTCTCACGATTCATTATACCCAATAATTTAGATGCCTTAAACTTCCCCATACCTTGTAGAATCTGTAATAGAATGTGTCTGTCTGTGTGTGTGTGTGTGTGTGTGTGTGTGTGTGTGTGTGTGTGTGTGTGTATGAGTGTGGGCAGAATAAAACAAAACCTCTCTCCCTAAATCATTCTTAATGCAGACCACTATAGCAAAGGGCTTTGATTTCTGTCTGTCCTGACCTGTCAACACTTTGTTTTAATGTCAACTCCAGCCCACAGGATTAAGGTAAAATAGCAAATACCAATCCCATTTTAGCCAACAATTTTGTCTCTCTCTCTCTCTCTCTCTCTCTCTCTCTCTCTCTCTCTCTGTCTCTCTGTCTCTCTGTCTCTCTCTCTCTCTCTCTCTCTCTCTCTCTCTCTCTCTCACTTTCTCTCTCTCACCACATTACCAAGGAGCAAATGTGACAAATTGGAGATTTGCCTCCTATCCCTAATGCCTAGAATATTCTCTAATGCCTAGAATACTATATCTCTTCTCCTCCACTTTTTCGGGTGCATGACTTCCATTAAGACATAGCTCAAGGGCCACCTTTGCAGAAGTGTTTTCTTGTCTCCCCCAATAGCTCGTGAATCCCCTTGAGAATTACCTCCCATCTACTCTTCAAATATCTTGCATGTGAGAAACTAAGGGAACTGAGCAAATAGTAGAAGGAATTGAGTGAAACACATAGACTCCATCCCATGACTCAATTGTGGAGCTTGCTCAGTTCCTTTTATATTCCAATTGTGAGTCCAGGACAGTTTCTGTTATGTGAGAAAACCATTCAATTAGGAGAATTGGGAGAAAACTTTACTGCACGATTTGAACTTAGCCCTACATGGCCTTGTCCATCTTTTCCTGGAACTTCAAGGGCTTTAATGAAGGAATTAGGTAGGCTATGCTGACCAGAAGCCTGGTCAGATGGAAAGAATTTTCTGACAATTGCACAACTCAAGGAATCGTTTAGCCTTATCTGAAAACTGGCCCCATACTGATCAGTCAGTAATTGTTTCCATGTTCCTTTGATTGTTTACACTTGGGAGGAGTGGGACACTGATTTTTCTGAATTCAGGGAACTATACCGGTTTTCTCTCCCTCTCCCAATGTGGAAAGTGCCTAATCCTTTCATTCAGTTAGAAATTAGATGACCTAATGTCGTACTGTTTCCTTTTAATTAATTAGCCTTATTTGGTTAGTTGTTTTAGATATATAAAAATATCTGTCCCCCTGAATTGGTGTTCAGGCTTAAATTGAGGAGGTCTGGGTCCACTTTATTAGACAATCAGCATTCATTACCTAATAGAATGAAAGGCTCCAAAAAGGGAACATTTGTTTCCATTTCATCTTTTATTCACCACTTGATTACCTGGTTATATATATCTAGTCTCCTCCATTAAAATGTAAATACCTAGAGGACCAGAATTGGTTTGTTTTGTTTGTATCCCTAGGGTTTGGCACACAGTAAGTCCTTCATAAATGCTCTCAGGTAGAATTAGACATGGCCATCTTTACCCTTGCAGCCTCTTGAAATGGGGCCCCTCTCCCCTGCATATGGCTATGTATCTCTACAATTACCAAAGGCATTTCTGTTTTCATTGCTCCCTGGGTTTCAGCCAAACTGATCAGCCTGAAAATACATCACTCTTTCCCATCTTTTAGCCTTTGGTATAAATAAATTCCTCCTATGCTTTCAAAAAGAAAAAATATTTATCCTTTAAGAACAAGGATTCAACTACTGCTCTATAAGAAATCATGAGTGGTCAAATTTTAGAGAAGCTTAGAAAGAATTACATGAACTGATGCTAAATGAAGTGAGCAGAACCAAAAGAACTTAAACACATTAACAACATTGTGAGGTGATCAATTATGATGGATGGAGCTCCTCAGCAGCTCAGAGATTAAGGATAACCCTGAGAGACCTGCTATGGGCAATGCCATCCACATTCAGAGAAATAATACTGAATATATAGTAGAGAAGGAAATGACAAACCACTCCAGGGATCTCTGCCAAGAAAATCACACATATATATTATATATATATATATTATATATATATATATATATATATATATATATATGTGTGTGTGTGTGTATATTACACATACACACACACACAGCCAGTCCATCATCTGAGAGATTATTAGCATAGGAACAATATGGCATCCAGTTTCAGACTGATTTAATGCCTGAAAAATTTTAGTTTACTAGAGTAAACTTTCTATAGAAACAACTGAGAAGTCGGAACTTACCTTAGTTCCAACTCTTCTTTCACAACATGACTAATATTTGGAAAAATGTTAAACAAAATAGTTCATGTACAAATTTTACCAAACTTTTTTGGCACCATGGGAAGGGGGGGTGGTAGAAAAATGTAAAATTAATAAATTTGCAAATGGATAAATATTGAAAAAGCTACCATTACAAGTAACTGGAAAAAATAAAATGAAATTTCAATTAAAAAAAAAAGAACGAGCACTCAGTTCCAAAGAATATCAACCTCCTCACATGCAGTAGGTGCTTAACATTTATAGAATTCAATTTGTTGACTTGGATATACCATTTATTGATGATTAGTAATGATAATGTTTGTCCTTCATTTTTGAAGAAGACCACAACATCAGGGAGGTGATGACATGACAAGTACATTGGATTTGGATTGAATTGGATCTGGGTGGGGGGTGCTGTGCTAAGTCACCAACCTCACTTTCTCTTCCAGAGTCATCTAGATTCAGTGGCCCAGCATTGATGATAGTACTCATTTATCAAATGCTGCCTCATCCAGAAAGAATTCTCTTTTCATCAAGTGTTGTCTTCCCTTCCACACTTGATGATAAAATTCTTCAGAACTTGGAGTCCAGTTCTCCTTTCTTGATATTCCCACAGAATCCCTTGTACTGAGCTTATACTCAATAAGTATTAAGTGGATGGGGGACTCAAAATTGAAATGGTTGCCACAGCTCTGAATAACTGAGAAAAGAAATAATCATTCCCTGAATAATGAAAAAGTAAATCTATACCTTTTCATTGCTTTGCAGCTTTTTTGCAAGGCAAATAGGGTTAAATGGCTTGCCCAAGGCCACACAACCAGGTAATAATTAAGTGTCTGAGGCAGGATTTGAACCCAGGTACTCCTGACTGCAAGGCCAGTGCTTTATCCAGTTCCCATTATTTTAAACTTTTGTTGTTAAGTAGTTTCTGATTCTTCATGACCCCATTTGGGGATCTATTAACAAGAATACTAAAGTGGTTTGCCATTTTCTTTTCCAACACATTTAACAGATGAAGAAACTGAGGCAAGTAGGATGAAGTGACTTGCCCAAAATCACCCAAATAGAAAATGTCTGAGGTTGGATTTGAACTCAGAATTTGAACTTGGATTTGAACTCAGACCTGATGCCAGGTCTGGGTACTCTATTCACTGTATCACCTAGCTGCCCATATTTTAAACTAAAGAGGAATAGAGAAAATAGAAAATTATTCTTTGGAGGAATTGGAAAGTAGCCCGACAGGGCATAGTTTCCTACTTTTCAAAATAAGAACTCAAGTATGAGAAGTGGGGAAGAAGTGGGAAACTATGGGAATGAAACATTGCCTATATATCTAATTTCTTTAACTGTTATTTTTTTCTCTTTTTTATTCTTTGTTAGAAGATATGACTCTTATTGGGATTGGGAAGGGATATATTAGGATTGGGAAGGGATATGTTAGGAATAAAGAAGATATTAATAAAATTCTCAAAGTACAATTTGGACAGACTTTGAGAGATAGCCAAGGTTAGAAAGTCCCAGAGTGCAATGGTCCCCCATGGGGTCAGGAAGAATAAGAAAAGACCAGCCAACAAAAAGTTGTTTATTTTACAAAATCTTTTCCTCACAGCATCTGTGTGAAGCAGGTAGTGAAATTAATATCCCCCTTTTAGAGATGAGAAAACTGAGGTTCTCAGAAAGAAGGGCTTGGTTTGTCAGACATAAATCCTGAAACAAAGAGTTCAGTGTGAATACTCATGGATTCCACATGCTGGCCTCAACATGTCCAAACCTGAACCCCTCCTAGTAGATCTCCTTGTCCTAGAAGCCAGCTCCTCCTCTTCCTAACTTCTCTGTTTTGGTGGCTGGCACTGCCATCATCTGTTGCCCGCATGCCAAGCTAAGGAGTCATCTCTCACTCTTGTCTTACCAGCTCCCTTACCACACGAGTTACCAAGAAGTCTTTTTGATTAAAATGACCTCCACCATGACTCTTACATCTGTTCCCCTAATTCAATCAAACAAATGAAGCATCTGGCATGTTTGGATGAAATCCAAGGTATGGACTCCCCTCCCTCAAAAAGAAATCACCACAACATACAAAAAAACCTGGAGGTTATATATATATTGGTATGGGAAATAAAAACATGTTGCTACTGATTATAGGGTCATAGATCTAGAGACTGAAAGGACCTGAGGCCATGGAGTCCACTTTTTTCATTTTACATACAGGGAAACTGAGGTTTAGAGAAATGAAATGTGGATGAAGCAGGGAATAGTATCATAATTGTAGAGCAAGAGGGGATCTCCAAAATGACTAAGTCCAAGTCTGTTTTTTTCTCTGATGACATGATGTAACAGATGGTTATGACCCGAAGTCTTCTAAGGCCCTAGGTTCTAGGTCCATGAGCTGTCCATTTGTTCCCTGTGCAGCAATCCAGAGGAGAGTCAGTTTGGCACAGCGGTTGGAGTGGCTTTGGATTCAGGAAGACTGTGTTCAAATACTACCTGTGATATCTACTGGCAATGGAATCTGGGGCAGATCACTTCATCTCTCTATGTATCTTGGCAGTTTCCAAAGACTCTACTAGGAAGTGTAGGAAGTCCTCCCTCATTTGAGAGTTCTCTATGTTAATGAACTTACACATCCAGTCCCTATTCCTCCCCAAACTGTGAGCTAGGTTCTACAGGCATTATTATTCCCATATTACAGATGAGGAAGTTGAGGTACAAAGAGGTTAAGCGATTTGCCTATGGTCACTCAGCTAGTACCTTTTAGAGGTGTGATTTTGTACTCAGTTTTTCTTGATTCCAAGTCAAGTCCCCTACAACCTATATCCTGTTTCCTTATTAAGACAATGACCTTTAAATGTCAATGGGAACTATAACATTCACAAATGATGGTATTTCAAATTAGAATCACAGAATTTTAATGAGAGAAGTCCTCACAGGTCGTGTAATTCAACCAGTGCTTAAGCATGTGGTTATCTAGTCTTTGCCTGAAACTTTGTGGATTAAAGGGGCAGCCTACTTTTCCTCCAGGAAGCACATTTCATTTTGGGGACTAGACTAATTTTTAGGAAAAGTTTTCTGATTTCAACTGGTTTGAACCCTTCCCCTGCTCCTAGTTTTGTCCGCTGAGGCTAAACTTTGCGGTTCAATATATCCAGGAGTGGTTTGCCATTTTCCTCTCCAGCTCATTTTACAGATGAGGTAACTGAGACAAACAGACCAAAGTGACTTGCCCAGGGTCACACAGCTAGTAAGTTATCTGAGGTCTAATTTGAGCTAATTCTATGGCAGGTGTTCTATTTACTATGTCACTTTGGGTCCACTAGATATCAAATAGTTGAAGATAGGGGTGACTAGGTGATGCAGTGGATAGAGCACCAGCCCTGGAGTCAGGAGTGCCTGAGTTCAAATCCCACCTCAGACACTTAATAATGACCTAGCTGTGTGGCCTTGGGCAAGTCTCATAACCCCACTGCTTTGCAAAAGCTAAAATAAAAATAGTTGAAGACAAATCTCATGGTCCTTTCTTCCTCTCCCAAGTCTATTCAGAGCAAAACATCCCAGTTCCTCTAACTGATCTGTGAAAAGTGGATATACCAGTCACCTCCCAGTTTGGTCACCTGATATAACACAGTCAAATTATCAATATCCCTCTGACCCTGAGGCATATAAACTTTAAAAAAAAGAATTTGAGGGGTAACTAGGTGGCACCGTGGATAGAGCACTGCCCCTGGAGTCAGGAGGACCTGAGTTCAAATCCAACCTCAGACACTTAATAATTACTTAGCTGTGTGGCTTTGGGCAAGTCACTTAACCCTATTTGCCTTGCAAAAACCTAAAAAAAAAAAGCTTTTGAGAACCACATTTCAATAGACATGTTTCCTTTGTAATTCTATGTCTTGTGCAGCCCTAGAGAGAAGACCTGAGTTAAAATTTGGCCTCAGATACTTACTAGCTGTATGTCCTTGGGCAAGTCACTTAACCTTGATTCCTCAATTTTAAAAAAGTATTCTCTTTTGGGCATATGATCCTGAGATGGGTACATAGGCTTCATCAGATTGCTAAGGGTATCTAGGACCCAAAAAGGTTCTGATCCCCTGCTCTAAAAAGTGGTGTCCGGATCTGGACATATTATTCTAGATGTGACTTGAGAATGGCATGTCTCAATTTTCCTAACATTTTTCCTCTTTCTAAATTGTGTCTAGAGGAGGCAGTATGGTCTCTGCAGTCAGAGGACTTGAGTTCAAATCTCATCTCTGATGTTCACTTCTGACTTTAGATAAAATTACTTCATCACTGAAGTAGTTGGGTAGTAAAATGGATAGAGTCCTGGGCCTGGAGGAAGACTGATGTTCAGACTGTACACACTTATTGGTTTCTTAATCTCTCTTTGACTCAGTTTCCTTAATTGTATATAATCCTAGAACTAAATCCCATTGGTATGGGACCCTTTCTTTATTGGTGGTGTCCTTTTGGAGGGGACAAGACATAATCTGAGTGTTCATTTCCTTCTCCTGATGACTCTTTGAGTTTTCTTCTGTTAATTCAGGTGCTTCTGTTTCCTAGTTTTCAGAGGGGAGACAGAAGAGGCCAACCCTATTTCTGTTTGGTGAAGGAAAAGAGTCTTTTATCAATAGGTATGAGAGGAGTTGTCACTCTCTAACATGTCCCTGTTCCCAGTTAATTCTGTTAGAGACTTCCCCTTGTGTGAGATCTGAGGATTTTTCCCTTTTGACCTCTCTATCTCTCTGTCTCTCTGTCTCTTTGTCTCTGTCTATCTCTATCTCTCTGTTGAGCTGAATCATCTCACCCCCAATGGGAGAGATCCTTCTTTTTATATGGTCTGACATATACTCTTCTATGTCTCCCTTGTCTGATTTCTGTTTTGTTGATCTGGTTAAAAGAGTTTTTATTAAGTGCTATATCTGTTCATTGTGATGCTGGTATTTGGTAGAAAAGGGGTCAAGTCTTGGATATAGAAGTTGGGGTCCTTCCCCCCACTAGTGAAAAAGTTAGCTTGAATTTGATCACATACTTAAGGCTACCAATATTTAAGGGAACAGAAACAAAATTTCTTAAAAAGGGAGCAGAGAGGTCTACTTCCAGCCTGGTACCCCCTTCGCTCTGAAGAGAACAGAGAAAAGCTTCCGGCCTCAACTTCCTGCCTCCCCTACTGGCAGGATATAAAGTTTACCTTGCCAAAAAAAAGGGGGAGGTTAGAACTGGCTATTCTGCCTCCTTTCAAGCCATACAATGGCATCTCTTACTACAAGTGGGGGGACAAGCCTCCACATATAATGGGGATAATAGCAGTGATTACCCACAGGGTTATTATGAGAATAAAAAAAAATCAATTTGTAAAGAGCTCCAGCACAGTGTCACTAGTTGGGATAAAGTGACTTGCCCAGGGTCACACATCTAGTAAGAGTCTGAGGCTGGATTTGAACTGAAGTATTCCTGACTGTCCACTGTGCCATCTAACTGCCCTCCAATTTACTTCTTTAGACCTGTTTCCTTATCTACAAAATGAGGGAGTTAGATGATTAATTACCTGATTAGTTATGTTCTTGTCACAATAAGTTGTTGACTCATATCCCTAAAAAAAAAAAAAACACAAACAAAACCAGATCTTTTTTCACATCAGTTTCTGAAGAACTTTTTCAGCTGAATTACTTAGTAATTAGCCACATCTCCCCCATTCTGTACTTTCTGTGGACTTCTTAAACCACAGGGTGGACTTTCCATTTCTTCCTATTAGAACATAAGTAAACTTAAAGGCTCTGTACATACATTTCCTCTTACCTACCCACCTCTCTGCCTCTTCTTGGATTATTGTAAAAGCTGTTATTGTAAAACCCTCCACCAAATCTCTCTTCTCCCTGATTCACTAAATGAGTGTCATGCGGACAGACTAGTGTAGCTGGAACATGCCTCTAATCATGCTATCCCCAGCATCAGGGTAACTTTATTTATTTCTAAACAGTATTTTATTTTTCCCAATGACATATAAAGACAAATTTTAAGCATTCATTTTTTAATAGTTAAGTTCCAATTTTTCTCCATTCCTCCCCTCCCTAAAAAGATAAGAATTTTAAATAGGCTATATTTGTCAATTATATAAAACATATTTACATATTAGTAATATTGTGAAAGAAAGGAACAGGCTGAAAGGGAAAAAACACAAAAAAATACACAAAAAGTTAATGAAAGGGCACTTGTATCTGCCTTCAGATTTCATCAATTCTCTGAATGTGGAAAGCATTTTCCATCATGAGTCTTTTGGGATTGTCTTGAATCATTGTATTGCTGAGAAGAGCTAAGAGCTAAGTTAGTCATACTATGTTGAGGTTACTGTATACAACGTCCTCCTGGTTCTGCTCACTTGACTTTTGCATCAGTTTATGGAAGTCAGTTTTATATAAATTTTTCTAAAATTATTTCTTATTTAGTCAGCAACTTGGTTAGCCATTCCCAGCTGATGGGGATCCCCTCAATTTCCCTTTCTTTGCACCAGAAGAAGAGCAGCTATAAATATTTTATGTACTTGTGGATCCTTTTCCTTTTTCATGATCTTTTTGAGATACGGACTTGGATCAAAGGATATGCACAGTTTGATTTCCCTTTGGGCATAGTTCCAAATTAAGGAAAATTGATCAACTCTCTATGTTAACTATATCTTTATATATGTGCCTCCGTTGGAATGTAATCTCCTTCCAAGTAGGGATTGTTTCATTCTTTGTACTTGTATGCCCCATTCCCAGCTCAATGTTTTGTGCATAGGAGGAAATCAAGAGATACTGACTTATTGATTCTCTATTTCCAGGGTTTGGCAATGCCCAGATGCCGGAGGTGGCACATCTCTTCCACCAGGGGGAGCCAATGGCTGTACCTCTGGTGGCTGTCAGGATCTTGAGAACTGAAGAGGTGTAAACCAATTCCCTAAGTTCTTATTATGGGACCAGCAATGTGCTACTGGGTTATAAATATAAATATAAAAAAAACAGGTTGGCCTCTGCCCACAAAAAGGGTTTGTTTGTTTTACTGGAAAGACAATATAACTTGTGAACAGATTAGAAAATACAAAGTAATTTGAAGAGGGAGAGTGTACTGATAAATAGGAGAGAAGAAATGAAAATTGAACTGGAAAGGTAAAGGTAAAGATTTTGGAAAGGTAAAGATTTTGAGAGGCAGAGATGAGAGCATTCTAGATATGAGCACAGTCTATAGGATGCTGATGATGCTGCTGACGTTTGTCCCTTCCTTGTCAAAGAAGGCTGTGACATCAGGGAGGTGATGCCGTGAAAAGCATATGAATTGGATTTGAGTGTGGAGGGCTGCGCTAAGTCACCAGCTTCACTGTCTCCTCTGGAGGGTCCAGTGGTCAGATATGAATCAAAATAACTGGAGATAGCCCTGGATGTGAGGCAATCAGGGTTAAGTGACTTGCCCAAGGTCACATAGCTAGTAAGTGTCTGAGGACAGATTTGAATTCAGGACCTCCTGAGTTCAGGGTTGGCATTCTAACCACTGTACTACCTAGCTGCCCATATATATTTATACACATATAAATACACATTCATGAACATGGACATGGATATAGCCACAGACATAGACTTAGATACAAACCCACACAAAAACATGGTCCAGGAGATGATATGCTGAGTTTGTAGAACAGGAAGGTCATTTTAACTGAAACCTAGAATGTGTGAGATGAAAGGTCTGGAAATGGGAAAGTTTCATGTGGAAGGTGAAGGAATTTGTAACATCTGGCTGTGGCAAGCCACTATCATCTTCCTAGCAAATTTGTACATTTGAAAAAGGTCTTGGGGGATTAAGTAGATTATCAAGTCACTTAGAACCCAAAATTCAACAAGGAAGCTGAGAAATGAAATCTTGGATTGCCTTAAGAGAGTCAGGGTGCTGGAGGGCGAATTGTTTAGGGAATGTTCCTTTCTTTACTTTCTTGGGAGTCTGTGCCCATTTTTTTATAGGGGAATTCAAAGTGATTTTATTGCTTTTCTCGATTGCTACTTACCTTGTTTTTGTGTTAAATAAGATGCTTTGCTTTTGGATTTATGTAATGAAACAGACAGACCAACAGAGACAGAGAAAGAGGTAGGCAAATGATCCAAAGTACTCTGGGCTCCCTGCCTTCTTTTTGGCTGTTGAAAGGCTAATCTTGGATCTGATGATCTATGGAGATAGAATTAATTTTAATAACGAGAACAACAACAGGTTTCCATGGAGCATTAAAGCTTACAAAGCAGTCTTTCCTCCCAGGAGCCTTTCTTTGTGGGAGTAGTCTTGTCCTTCCCATTTAGAGGTGAAGTGACTTGTTTTTAAGAAGTTACTTTCTCTTGTCCCTCCAGACCTGTCTACGTCTACACTGCCTTCCTCCAGGAGCAGCAAAGGGTGGCTAGGTGGTGCCACAGAGCACCAAGCTCTAGGACTGGAGTTGGAAAGACTCTCTCCCTGAGTTCAAATCCAGCCTCAGAAATTTATTAGCTGGGTGACCCTGGGAAAGTCACTTAACCTTATTTGCCTCAATTTCCTCATCTGTAAAATGAGCTGGAAAAGGAAATGGCAAACGAGTGTCATATCTTTGCCAAGAAAATCTCAAATGGAGACCACAAAGAGTCAGATTGGACTGAAACCTGGCGAAACAGAGTTGCAAAGGAATAAAGGAGGAGCAAGAGCATAGCAGAATCATTTTCTCTGGGTTCTGACTCTGGAGGCAGCACAAAGAGCATGGGATTTGGAGTCAAAAAACTTAGATTCAAATCAAAATTGTTCTTCCGCTTAATTACTGGTGTGACTGGGCATGTTACTTAACCTCTCTGGGACTCAGTTTCCTCATCTGTAAAACAGGGAAGGGACTTTGAGCAATAGATTTCTTCTAATTCTAATTAAGATCCCATGATTCTTTTGTGTGACTTCAGGGCAAGTCACCCTCCCATCTTGGGTCTCAACTTCTCCATTAGTAAAATAAGGAAATTGAATTAGTTGATCTTTCTTTACAGATCTCTCCCATTTTGGAATCCCATGATTTCAGTTTCATTAAATTGTGAGTTTCCCCATCTGTATATTTTTTTTTTTTAGTTTTTACAAGGCAATGGGGTTAAGTGGCTTGTCCACAGCTGGATAATTAATTATTAAGTGTCTGAGGGCAGATTTGAACTCAGGTTCTCCTGACTCCTGGGCCAGTGCTCTATCCACCAGGCCACCTAGCTGCCATCTGTATTTGTTGCTCTGTGCATGTGTGTGTGTGTGTATGTTTCCCAAGAAGCATTTTCATGGAAGTTCCATAGAGGCACAGAGAAGGTTGGTCGGGGAGGAGAAGGCTCAGAGCCCCATCTTGTCCATGCTTTTCTCTGACCTGAGCCGGGCACCACTCCCATTTCTGGCCTCCTATTGGGAAAGGAGCTCTCACAGGAACCTGGCTTTCTCTGAGCCACTGATGATGCCCCCCCCCCCCCCCCAATCAGTGGGGCAGGAAGAGGGAATAGATCTATTTGGATGAAATTTTCTAAAATGATGAATTTTTTCAATCTCTCCCAAGTCCCCTGATCAAAAAGACAAAGAACAATGCAGCCTTTGTGAGCAATCTGCGCGGCGGAGCAAGAGATCTCATCCCGGGGACTGCCATGGACCACGACTCAAGGGGTCTTCTTGTTCGGGGCTGTCTGCCTTCCGCTCCGTGGTCCGGCACCTCCACTCTGCGGAGACACCGGGGTGCTACCTGCCATGCCGGGGCGCATTAAACAGGGGGGGAAGCGAGCGGGCGGAGGTGCAGGGACCGGTCCAGGGCCGCCCCGCTAGGAAGTCGCGCGGACACGGGCAGGCGCGTCTGCGGGCGGCGTGGCCTCATCCCCAGCCCGCAGCCCCCCGCCCCACAGCCCCCCACCCCGGCAGCCCCCCAGCGCGCAGCCCCTCACCCCGGCAGCCCCCAGCCCGCAATCCCCCACCCCGGCAGCCCCCCCACCCCGCATACCCCCACCTCGGCAGCCCCCCGCCCCGCAGCCCCCCAGCGCGCAGCCCCTCACCCCGGCAGCCCCCAGCCCGCAATCCCCCACCCCGGCAGCCCCCACCCCGGCAGCCCCCACCCCGGCAGCCCGAGCGCGTGAGCAGCTGTCAAAGGAAGTGGCTGGGGCTGGGGGCGGGGAGGGAGGAGTGGGTGGAGCCCGAGGGGCGAGGGGGCGGAGCCGGGCCACACGTCTCGAGCCCCGCCCCCTCCGCCCTCCTCCCGGGCCGGCCGGGGCGGGGGCGGGGCTCCGGGCGCTCATGCAAACGAGGCTGCGGGCTGGGCCAATCCGCGGGCGCGCCGGGGCCGGGCGGCGGGAGGCGGCGGCGGGGCTCGGGGCCCAGGGCGCTCCGTGCTCGTGCGCCGCTCCGGCCGCTCGCACAGCGCCGCGCGGGCCCAGGCGCAGGCGGAGGCGCGGGCGGAGGCGAGGCCGGGCGCGGGCGAGGCCGGGCCGCGCGCCCCTCCCGTCCGCCAGCCGCCGCCCGGGCGGGCCCCGCAGCCTGCCCCATGCAGCCGGAGCGCGCCCCGCCCCCGCCGCGCCGCAGCCCCGAGCTCCCCCCGCCCAGCGGCGGCCGCGGCAGCTCCCCCCCGGCCAGCGGCAGCCGCCGGAGCCGCCGCCGCAGCGGGGACGCGGCCGAGCCGCCCGGGGCCGCCCCGCCGCCGCCGCCGCCGCCCGGGCCCGCCGTGTCCTACCCGGACTGGGCCGGCCCCAGCTACCGGGAGGTGATGAGCCTCAACGAGCACTCCATGCAGGCGCTGTCCTGGCGCAAGCTCTACCTGAGCCGGGCCAAGCTCAAAGCCTCCAGCCGGACCTCGGCGCTGCTCTCGGGCTTCGCCATGGTGAGCGCCCGGGGCCCGGGGCCGTGCCGTGCCGTGCCGCCGGGGGCGCTGGCCCTGGCACCGGGGGAAGGGCATGGGGGCGCCGGCTGCGCCGTAGGGGGCAGACCGGGGGGGCGCCGGCTGTGCCATTGGGGGGGCAGACCGGGGGCACCGGCTGTGCCATTGGGGGCAGATCGGGGGGCGCCGGCTGTGCCATTGGGTGCAGACCGGGGGGCGCCGGCTGTGCCGTTGGGGACAGATCGGGGGCACCGGCTGTGCCATTGGGGGCAGATCGGGGGGCGCCGGCTGTGCCATTGGGTGCAGACCGGGGGCCGCCGGCTGTGCCATTGGGGACAGATCGGGGGCACCGGCTGTGCCATTGGGGGCAGATCGGGGGGCGCCGGCTGTGCCATTGGGGGGCAGACCGGGGGGCGCCGGCTGTGCCACTGCGGGGCAGACCGGGGGGCGCCGGCTGTGCCATTGGGGACAGACCGGGGGGCGCCGGCTGTGCCATTGCGGGGCAGACGGGGGGCACCGCTGTGGCGCTGCGGAGCGCAGACTAGCGGGCACCGCTGGCAGACGAGAGGTACCGGGGGAGGGGCGGCAGAGAAGGGGCAAAGGAGGCTGTAGAGGCGAACAAGCACCTTGTGCCAGTGGAGGCGCCCGCCTGGCTTGGGGGGCACCTGCAGGCACCAGAGGTGAGGAAGCCCCCACAGAGGAGCCCCCCTTGCTTCTCCCCTCCCCCTCCACTACACGCTGCAGGGGGGGGGCTTCCCAGCCCCCCCCTTCTTTCCTCAGCCACCCCTCAGCTCTGACAGCTGCCATCTCATGCCCCCCACCCCAGCTAAAAGCTGCGCCCAGGCCAGTCGCTGCAGAGCAGGGAGCACCAGCCTGGGCTCCTGAAGGAGACAGTCCCATGGAGAGCTGCCTGCTGGCCGGGCACCCTCTGCCGGGTGCGCCCGAGGCCAGGGGAAGTAAGAGAGATGACACAGCTTCCCCAGGGGCAAGGGAGGCCCGGGTCTGGGGCCTGATGGGCACTTCTCAGAAAAGCTTTTTGGGCAGGTCACTTAGTCCCTGCCTTGGAGCCTCGGTTTCCCCAAGTAGGGATAGGAATCTGTGCCCTTCCTACTGGATAGGGTGACATCAAGAATAGGGAGAATTCTATTGGACCCTTCACAATCGGTCTGCAGTAAACGTTTGTTGCTCAAACCTGTGATTTCATCCTCCAGGAAACTCCTGGGATAAAACTGGTCCACCGAATAAATTACTTCATAATCTTAGAGAGCTGCCTTGACTACTAAGAGGCTTTGCGTGAGTTTGTATGTGGCAGAGGAAGACTCGAACCCAGGTCTTTCTGTGACCTTCCAACATGTTGCCACTTCTCTAACATTGTTTATTGAATTGAATCACAATTAAAAGAATGGGTGCTTGCCAGCACAACTGCTACTCCCTCATCCCTAGCAGACAACCCGGAGATAGGGGGTTTTCTATGGCCTTGTGAGTTCTTAGGTCAGCGATATTGCTGGGATGATGAGACGAGAAATCTTTCCCTGGCTTACCCCACTCCCCAAACTCCCCCAAGCATCTCTGATGTAGAACAGAAATGTGGATTTCTGGAGCCCAAGGCTCCAGATTTGAATTCTGGGCTCTGTGACTAGCTAAGTGACCTTGGCCAGCTCATTCAATCTCTGGGACTTACTTTATTCGTTAAAAGACATAATGTTGCCATAAAGATGATTCGGGAGGCAGTGTGATGTAATAGGAAATCTAAAGACTTTGTGATATTATTGCTTTGGAATCAAGAGGAATTTGGGAATTCAGATCTGCCCTCTGAAATAGATTATCTGTGTAACCTTTGAAAATCAATTAATCTCCGAGGGCCTTAGATTTGTCTATGAAATAGGGTTGGAGGTACTAGATCTCCCATCTCAAGTTCAAATTCTGACAGGGCTACTTTCTAATTGCATGGCCTTCATCTTTCCTTTTCTTGTAAAATGAGAGGGTTTGACTTACATTCTTCAAAGGTCCCTTCCAACTCTTAATCTCTGCCTGTTCCATGGAGGAGGGACCCTTATAACTGAGCTGCTGCTTGGAGTTGGGGTGGAGGTGGGATGATGGAAGCCTTAAAAGAGCCCTGGAAAAGGAGGGTTCCTCCCCAGCCTTCCCTCCTTGGGGTGGGGTGCTCACAGGGGATTTCAGCCTGGGTCTCCAGCCTTTTCCTCTGTAGCAAGTGAGAAAAAAAAGAGACTTTGATGGGGAGATTAAATTTGCTCATTTCATCAGTCAGATGAAAAAAAAAAACCCACAAAAACTCTTTCCAGGCAGTGACATCTTATAAGTAACTGAGCTGGAGGAATGAGAGATTAGGGGATGGAGGAGGGGGACACTCAGGGAACTCAGGACTCAAGGCAAGAGGGAACCTAGACAGGGGTCAGTCTGGGGGCAATTGAATCCTATCTCCTTCCTACTCTTTCTCTAGGGCTCCTGGTTCCCGATTCAGGATGGGGGTGGGGGAGATAGCCCACATCCTGTCCTTGCCCTATTATTGAAATCATTTCCCTTCATACTTAGGGCCCCATTTGCTTTGCTGCCAGGTTGCTAGAATGTGATTAAAAGGAAGAAAAGCTTATTCATCCTGCTTGGTATAAGCAGGAAGGTGGATTTTTTTTTTTTTGGCCTCCCATGCTAACACAATTAATTGAAAAATAATTTGTGAAACCCTTTCCCATCTCTGATCTCATTTGATCTTCTCATCCCTATGAGGTAGGCAGGACATGAATGATCTTCTTTTTACAAGTTAGTGGACTGAGGTCCAAGGAGATGTGGTGGTCTGCCTTAGGTCACTTCTTTAGAATCTGGGTCTCCTGACCTCTTTCATCCATTCAATTCAATACCACAAGCATTGAAAAATTTTAAAAATAAATTTCTATTGGTACCTTTTTTTTAAATTACCTATTTAGTATATTCTCATCTGGTTTTACTCCATCATTAAATGATTGTTGCTCCTTTCTAAATAGGAACAACACCCACTTACATTTGTAGAGCTTCCCCCCTGCCAAACTGACTGGCCAGGTAATGCCCTACAGGACAGTTATCTTCTGCCTCCCAAGCCTCTGCTCAGATTATTCCCCATCCCCTTCTCTTGAAATGCCTAATTCACTTCAAGACTCAGCTGGAGTTTTCTTCTCTTCTGTTCCTCTACTTTCTCCCAAGTCCCCCAGTTAGTGCTACTTTTAACCTCATCACTCTTCCTCTTTCCTTTCTTCCCTCCCTCCCTCTCCCTTGTAATTGCATTTTTTCTCCTTAGTTGAATGCAACTTGGCCTCAGTTTCCTCATCTGGAAAATGAGATCATATTCTCTGGTTGCTTCCAACTCAAGATCTCCTTCTCATGAAGCTCCTTGAGATTTGGACCTGACTAATTTGTCTTTGTTTTCCCATGGGCTCCGGCAGGTTTTGTTTCCTGATTGATACTCTTGTTAGGGTAGTATATTTGATACATTTTATCTTTAAAAATATCTATAATATGCTTCTTTCTTATAAGTAAATTGCTAACTTTAAGGTTATTATTAACATTGAAAAGCATAAAGTGCCAGGGTTTCTTACCTATACAAGGGTATGTTATCTCCCCATTTGAAAGCTCATTGAAAACTGTTGGGGGGGGGGTTTGCTTTGGATCTCAGCACTTCCTTAGCATAGTGCCTCCTCTATAGCAAGGGCTTAATAGATGTTTGATTTTTTGGATCATATTATTTTTTAATAATATTTTATTTTTTCCAATTACACATAAAGATAGTTTGCAACATTCATTTTTATGTGATTTTGAGTTCCACAATTTTCTCCCTCCCTCCCCTCTCCAAGACAGCAAGCAGTCTGATATAGGTTTTATACATGTGCAGTCATGGAAACATATTTCCACATTAGTCATATTGTGAAAGAAGAAACAGAACAAAAGGGAAAAGCCACAAAAAACAAGAAAAAAGTGAAAATAATATGCATTGAATGAATGAATTGCATTGGATCTATCAGTTCTTTCTCTGGATGTGGATAGCATTTTCCTTCATGAATATTTTGGAATTGTTTTGCTGAGAAGAGCTAATCCAATCATAATTGATCATTGCACAATATTACTGTTACTGTGTACAGTGTTCTCCTGGTTCTACTCACTTCACGTAACATCAGTTCATGTGAGTCTTTCTAGGTTTTTCTGAAATCCACCTGCTTACCATTTAGTGTTCCATCACATTTATATATTGCAATTTATTCAGTCATTTCCCCAGTAGTCCCCAATGGACGTCTTACTTGGTTATGATCAAGGGGGTGAAGGTCAGAGTTTAGGCCACAAGCATTGCTCCACTTCCCTTCTCTGCCCCTACATCCCAAGAGCAGATCCTGTTGTGGGGCAGGCTTTTCTTTCTGCCCTGGTTACTCAGATCCCTTATTTCTACCAGTGGGATGCTAGGGAGGACATGGAGAAAGTCCTCTCCTTACCCTTCCTTACTTGATGGTCAAATGAATGTCACCTCCCTTTTCCTATGGCTAAAAACAGCAGTCAGGGAGCAGGGGGGCCCCGGAGAATGATGAGCAGCTGTTCTGGCCTCTTCTGGCCCCAATACGATAGTCAAACAGATGGTCTGTCACCAGGGGAAGTGCTTTCTTTTGGACTCTGATCCTTGGTCAGGGTGGGGAAGGGTTCCTGGCTTCAGCATATTGTAGAATATACTGCGTATTTGGCAGTATATTGTAGAAAGGATTTTGGTGTAGAAACATGGTTTGAATTAGAAGGGCCAAATTATCTATAAGGTCTGGAACTGTTTTAGCTTGGATAAGAGGATATTCTGGTCTCTAGCGGGAAGGGGGTTACCTTAGTGTTTCAAGCACAGGATTTGAAGGCAGAAAGGACAGTTTGAACTCTGCCTCAGGCTGCTCAGGGGCATGATAATAACCTGGGAATGTTGTTATGAGGATCAAATAAGGTGAAATTTGTAAAACGCCTTATAGATTCAAGGGTTACAAAACTGAGTTAGGACTGGAAGGACGATCATGGCGGCCAGGTATTAGCTTTGTTCTTCATATCCAGGGGCAAGAGGGGGAGGTTTTTAAGAGACTTGATGTCAGGCAAATCTTCCTAACACTTAAAATAATCCCTAGACGCCCTGGGCTGCCCAGGCAGGTAGAGATGCACTCTTAACAGGAGCCTGGCTTCAAGCAGAGGCCGGGATCACTGGTCTCTTGTGGGGAGGGAGACTTGGTTAATGTCTCTGGCTTTATGCTCTTTTTCTCTCTTTTCTGAGATTCTATAACTTTGTGATAGAATGCAACCTCTGAGAGGGGCGTGTGTGTGTGTGTGTGTGTGTGTGTGTGTGTGTGCACATATTACACACAGGTGCTGATGGAGTAAAACTTGACTCATGGGTCTAGGAGAGCAATAATGAAAGGGTTTGTGTGTGTGAAGGAAGATGTTGTGATGGGAGGAGGTACGCTGCTGCTTCCTCGGGGTTCACATCCCACTGAAGTAGAGGGCTGTGGGGGGCCTGGGATGGGGTGCTGTAGCCCAACTTCAGATAACTAGTAACATGTGCAGGCTAGTTGTTTCCAGGGCCAATCTCCTCTTGCCCATGAGTCAGCAGAGCTGACTTCCCTGAAGGGAGTTCTTCCTAACTCCCCACCCTTCCCAGGCCATGAGAATGACCTTGGATCTGGGGGGAGAAGAGGTCACATGAACAACTCCACCCTACCCCCCAAACCCACTCACTCCTTAGCCATAGGATTTGGAAAGAGCCTTTAGCCATTGTTAAATCAGATGAGATACTGATTGTAAAGTGTTTAAGCCTGACCACATAGTAGGTGCTTTATAAATGTTAGCTATTTTTAATTCAATCTCATTTTATAGATATACAGTGCTGGTCCAGTCTCTCCCCTGCTCCCATTTGGTTCCCATTTGCCTCTAGGATAAAATCCAAACACCACAAACTGGCATCCCCCCTCTGGTTCAAGACCACCTTTTCTAGACATGACTGTCTTTCCTCAGCTCAGTCTTCAAGCCCATATGGGCTGCTGACCATTCCCCATGTGGAGCATTCATCCCCCCAGACCTCTCTCTCTCCTAGAATCCTTCACTTCCTTCAGGAGTCAGCTTGAGTACTCAGTGAGGCCTTATCTGAGCCCTCCTTTCCCCTATTAGCTAATCTTTATCTTTTTCTCCTAATTCCCATTCATAGAATAAAAGCTTCATGAGGGCAAGAACTATTTCCTTTTTGTCATTGTATCTCCAGAGCCCAACTCAACCTCTGACACAAAGTACTGCTATTTGTTCATTCTTTTGAGTTGTGTCTGACTCTTTGTGACCCCGTTTAGGGTTTTCCTGGCAAAGATGCTGGAGTCACTTGTCCTTGCCTTCTCCAGCTCTCTTTATAATGAGGAAACTGAGGCAAATGAGAGTTAAATGTCTTGCCCAGAGTCACCCAGCCAGTGTCTAAGACTAGATTTGAACTTAGGTCTTCCTGACTTGAGGCCTGTTGCTCTGTCTACTTTTCCACTTAACTTATTCTGACTCAAAGTAGGAGCTTAATAAATGCACTTTGTATGAATGAAAGTTCAGAGTGACTTGTCCTAGGTCCTACCATGTAACTTTTCTTGTTTCTCCTTTTGGAATCCTTCAAGGTCAGTCTCAGTACCCCCTCCTTCCTGAAGCCTTGCCCAGTCCTGCCAACTAAAAGATGTAAACTCTTTTGAGCTGGAGAAGATTTAGGTGATTACTTGGTCTAACCTGCTTCTTTACCCCCAGAGAGTGGAAATAGCTTGCCCAGCGTCACACGGATAGTAATTAGCAGGTCTGGTGGTTAAACGTAGACCCTTTGTCTAGGCCACACCTCATCTGGGATCCTCAGCTTCCCCTTCTGTAACCTGCAGGTTTCTCTGTTAGCCAGGATGGTTTGATTTGGGGATTGCTTAATGTGTCTGAAGATTTGGAGGTTTCTGTTGAGTAGTCAGAAAGAGGTTGCCTCCCCAGGGAAAGGGTTTAATGGTATGGTGTTTCTCTGGCCTGCCACCTACCCTTTGACCTTCCCCTCTTAGGTTTCTGCTTTCTGTCCAGGATGGGCTGGTCAGTTGACAGAATTCCTGTTCTGTGCAGGGCCTGGGGGAACAAGCTGCTCAGGTCCTGCCTTTGGAAGTGAAGGGTCAGGATGTCCTGGCAAGGACTCTGGCATCCTGCCCCCATGGAGGCCATCAGATTCAGCACAAATGAAAACAGGCATCCTGGGGTTGAACTGGACAGCAGCCAGAGACCAAACCCTTGCTCGGGCTCCCAGCTTCGACCTCCCCCTGCTTGGTATGTGGCACAACATGAGTACCTGGTAGAACAACATCCTTAATCTATGGGGAGCCCTCACTCCCTTCCTTCAGTATAGCTTGGCAATTCCAGCCTCTGAGAGAAGGGCATGGGGGACCCAGCATCCTAGCTAGGATGGGTCAGAGCCTGGACATGTCCCCATGTCTGATGACCTCAGAGAGGGACTCTCAGTCAATCAGAGCCATTGAGTGTGTTTTTAACATAGTAATATGTACCAGACCCTGTCCTTAGGGCCAGTACAAGAGTATTAGACAGGAGGGTGTTGAACTTGGAATGGAGAAAGCCTGGATTTGAATCCTGCCTTATACACTTAATAGCTGCCTGCCTCTATCAACTCTCTTACTCATGCTGGACCTCAGTTACTCTTCTGTAAAATGAGGACTGAACAACCTCCCTTCTGTGAGCCTGTGGAAGTCCATCCTCTGCCTGTGATCCTGAGGCAAGCCAGAACTTCTCTGTCTCCACTTTAAAATTAGGGTGATAGGACTGGTATTATCTTTCTCCCAGGCTTGTCGTGAGGATCAAATGAGATCATGTCTGAAAAGTGCTTTGCAAAACTTGGAAGAAGTTCAGATCCCATCCCTGATGATTGCAACCTGTGTGAACTTCATCTCCCTGGACCTGTTTCTCATGTGTAAAATGAGAGGGGGTCCATGACCAGGTCACTGTTGACCACTCTTGCCTCCAGGGGTACTGGAAGAACTGGTCAACTGGTTCATCCAGGACAGTAGAGAGAATATCATCTCTTGGGTTAGAGGCCCCTTCGACATTCATCCTCTGTGGGCCTCGGTTTCTGTCTCTGAAAAATGAGAGGATTGAACTAGATCCCAAGCTAGGCCCCTTCCAGTTCTTAAGTCTGTGAGCTTATGTTACAGTCATGGAAACAGTCCAGTAGTTGGCTAAGGTCAGAGAGTTACCTTAGGTTGAGGGTTGAGTATGTCCCTGCAGTTTTCTCCAATCCTTTGGAAGAAAACACTTTAGGAGTCCTAGATTCCTCCAGTCGCAGAACAGCCATCATCCATGGGCTCCAGCATGTAGCAACTCTCCACCCTGGACCTCCATTTACCCAACTTAAAAGAGAGAGAATAATTCCTCCTCCCCACTATCTCCTGGTGAGGGCAGATTTGACTGATAGCCACCCATCGGTCAGTGGGTACGGGCCAAGGCATTGTAAAGGTAGCCTAAGCCGAACAAAATTAGGAAGCACAATGCGCACATTCCAAACCCCAAATATAAATTACTTTTGGATTATTCCCTCCCTCCCCTCATGGCCTCCTCTCATTCCCAGGGCCCGGGTGGGAAAATTGCCTAGAAAAACTTGGCAAAAAAAGATTTAGAAGGGAAAAACTGCAGTAAGCATAAGATGGGGGAGAGTGGAAAGAATGCTGAATGTAGAGGCTGGGGAACCTAGTTCAAATCTGGACCTTGTCCCTTATTACATATGTGACCTTGGTCAAGTCACTTAAATCCAGGCCTCAGTTTCTTCATCTGTAAAATGAAGGGGATTGGCTTAAGACCATAGATTTGATGTCTAAAGGTCCCTTTCTAGTTCTTGATCTATGGTCCCTGTGATGGATGCGGGGAGAGGTCACATACTGTGCTTTTTTTATATGAGTGATCTCAGTCCCAAGGAGTATTTAGAATAATAATCATAAGCAACTTCAAAGATCAGCCAGTCTACTGTTCAGTCATGAACAGAAAATCCTCTTTAATACTTTCAGCCAATGATCAGTCATCCAACCTGAGCAAAGAGGCCCTGGCCCATTCCATTTTGGGCCAGCCAGTAGTCAGGACCACCCATCGTTCCTTGTTCTGTTCCCCAGGACTAAGCAGATGGACATCTGTCTATGATGAATGGCCTCTAAGATGCTTGAAGAGAGTGCTCAGATTCTTTCCTCAGTCTTCTCTCAGTTTCACATTCCTATTTCCTTCAGCTCATCTCACAAGCCATTCCGCCCTCCTTGTTGGCTTCCTCAGGACCCTTTCAGCCTGGGTCCCCACAACTGAACAGGTCTCCCAGTGAAACCTGATGTCGAATCATCCTTCTTGGTTTCCATATTGAGTTCTTATGACAGCTTACATTTCTATAGAGCATTAGGATTTTAAAAAGCACTTTTCCTCCAGGCCTCATGAACATTGTAAAGGTTACTCTCCCCATCAGTCAGATGAGGAAATTGAGGCACCCAATCACAGGTCTGGTAGGTGTTTGAGTCAGGTAAAGCTTGGAATCTCCAAAGAGATCTTAGAGGCTTTCTAAGCTAACCCTTTGCATACAATACCTGCACATAGTAGGTGCTTAAATAACTTCCTGTCTGTTGATTAGATTTCCTTAACAGATATCCCTTAGAAGCACCATACTATGGGGCAGAGGGGGGAGGGGGTAGTTACCTCCTTACTGGAGCTCCTTCGATCTAAGGATAAATGAGAATTGGGCAAGTATGGAGTGTAGGTCAAGTACAGTCAAGCTAGTCTAGGTGACCTTCTTGCAAGAAAATTCTACTACATTAATGACTTGAGACCTCTGGGACCTCTACTCTGTCAAGAATCTGGTTTTGATTGGACCATTGAGGGTGTAGGCATTGTCCACTGTTGCTATTTTGATCTGGATTTTCATATCCAACAACAAACTAGCAGTTATTGTCTGTATTGAGGTGTAGTAGAAGGAGCTGGGTTCTAGTTCTGCTTTGACACTTGCTGATTGTGTGATCCTGGTCAAGTTCACTGACTTCTCTGAGCTTCAGTTTTGTCATCCGTAAAATGGAAAGAATGTTAGCCTTCCCTACCAAGAAGTGGTGGTGGGGAAAACACATTTGAATTATTGGATAAATGGTCCTTTCATTCCTTCTAGATCCTTGATAGCCCAGATTTAGACTTGGAAGGGACCTTAGAGGTGGTCTAGTCCAACCCTCTCATTTTACAAGTGAAGAAATTGAGGTCTAGAGAGGTTGATTTGCCCAATATGGGATTTGAACCTAGGTCTTCCACTGTTATACCACACTGCTTCCCAAAGGAGACTTTGCTTTCCTGATCAGCAGCTGAACCCAGGCCAGGTGAAGGGAGAAAATACCAAATTCCAGCCACCAGACCCAGTAGCTTGCTCAAAGTTAGCAGGTAGCTGAATCAAGATTGGAACCCACCTTTTTGACTTCAGATATAATGCACTTTCTATTACACCATGTTTCTCCTCATTTCTTACAAAGGGAGTGGACTTGATACCCTCCAGGGTCCCTTCCAGCTCTGACCCTCCCTGGGCAATCATTCACATCCCAAGGCCTCAGTTTCCTCTTCTGAAAAATAAGGGGGGAGGGTTGGAATAGATGACCTCTAAGGACCTAATAAATCTTTGATTTTGTGGAGGTAGTTAGTACCTGAGATACCTGTGGGAAAAGAGGATAGAGAAGGAAGTAAGGTGAGGTAATGGCAGATGAAGGTGGCATCCAGGGATAGCCCTGCCCTTTACTGCTTGGAGTCTAGTGGGCATTTCTGGCCAGCTCCTGCCCAGTTGGCAGAAAAAGAACACCTTGCTTTGGGGTGGAGGGATACAGCCACCTGTAGGCCCCTCTTCTCTGCCTCGCTGAAGCTAGCTGGGCTCTCCATAGGCCTTTGGCTCACTTGGTGGTGTGGGGCTGTTTATTTTGAGTTAACAGGCCCTGTGCTCCAGCTATATTTACTTTGTAGAGCAACTCAAGGTAACCTGATCTCTTGGGGGGGGTGGGGAGGTTAGGAGCTCTGGCTTCAGTGGCTTTGAAGGTCCTTGATCCTCAAACTTTGCCCTGGGAACCATGGAGATCGATGGGAACTTGCCAGGACCCAGGAATACTAGGCTTGAGATGTTTGTTTGAAGATTGCCTCCAGTCCTTTCCCCTATTATCTCCAAGCCTTGCTCTCTTCTTGACCCTCAAGAGGAGAGCTTGTCCCCAAGGGCCACCCCTAACTGGGCCAGAAAGCTAGTGGTGATGCCTTGGCCCCATCCAAAATCAGAGAATTCCCCTTAAATACATTTGGAAACTTTCTGAGGGTCGGATATTTGCTCCTGAACTTTGTTCTCTTTCCTAGGCAGTGAGGGACAAGAGGGAGCAGGGATGGTGAGAGCCCTTTTTCCAGGTCCAGTTCTCAGGGTCCCTGACCTATTCCTGCTGCTAGAGCTTGGACCAGTGTAATGGTCATCTGGGTCACTGACCCTGGGCAAAAGTTCTCCTGGTCTCTGTTTCCCTTGGATAGAATATAAGGACTTTTCACTAGACTGGATCTTATCTGATGACATTCCCTCCCAGCTCCAACACCCTCTGCTGTAAAGGCTGACATTGTTTGTAGATAGAGTCTGGTTCCATGGGCCACTTTACTCTCTGAGTCTCAGTTTTCCCCTCAGTACAACGTGTCTCTAGTGCCTTTTTCACTGGGCCTTTGTGAGACTTACTGTCTTGAAAGGAAGGGACTTTGCAAACCTTGTTTTAACTTAGGAAAGCCCATTGTTGTCCTTACCCTCGCCATTCCCTTGGTAGCCTCAATGGCAGTGTGAGGGGCTTCCGTTGCTGACTGTCAGGCCGGAGGTTGGACTCTGGACTACATGGACATGTGAATTGAGGCCTTGCCACTCCCTGGTTGGCATCAGCTTGATCTGGTGGACCCCTCTTTCTCCTCATGTCCCCCAGTGGCCCTGGGGGAGGCTGCCAAGAAACAGTCACCCTGGGATGGACAAGCTTTGGTTTTTGCCCGGGTCCTTGTTTGCTAAAGAGAGCGCGGCCTCTGGAGGCCTGAGTGGCCCCTTCCTGGTTCTGCAGGGCTGGAGCAGGCAGGATGGGGGGTAGCGGTGGTTGTTGCTGCTTCTGAAAAGAGGAAGTGCCTGGGGGAGGAGATGACAGAAGTGGGGGGTTGTTGGGACCAGAGTTAACAAGCTGACCCCAGAAGGATGGCTTTCCCCATGTTTCCTCCTGTTTTCTAAGAGCCAGGAGGCCAGTAAGGCTGGATACTGTTGCCCTCCCACAATTTTGGTTTGATTTGAAAGACTTATTCAGTCGTTTTGTCCAATTCTTTATGACCCCTTTGAGGGTTTTCTTGGCAGAGATACTGGAGTGGTTTGCCATTTCCTTCTCCAGTTCATTTTACAGATGAGGAAACTGAGGTAAACAGGGTGAAGTGACTTGCCCAGGGTCACACGGCTAGTCTGAGGCCAGGTTTGAACTCAGGAAGATGAGTCTGGGCCCAGCATCTCTACCCACTGTACTACCCCACATCCGTGAGTATATATCTGGGAGCCCCATCAGGGAAGGGAAGAGGTTTTTCTTAGGCTTGGCTGAGCTTACCCCAATATCCAAGAGAATTCAGCAGTATCCCGAGGGTGAAGTGATAAGAAGCATATTTGTACCTGCGACACACAGAACAGTGGTCTTGGAGTTGGGAAGACCTGAATTCAAATCCAGCTTCAGACCCTTACTAACCATGTGACTCCAGGCAAACCACTTATCCTTTCCTAGACTCAGTTTGTCATATGTAAAATGGGGTTAACCATACCTTCCAGGGTTATTGGGAGGATCAAACCAGAAAGTGCTGCCCACAAGCTGACCTTTGGGACAGTCTCTGCTTCTACTCCCTGATTGGATGGAGAGGGCAGTATGGGTGGTCATGGCACCCCCCCCCCCCGGGCCCGTGTAACCAGCTCCTTCAATTGGCCTGGGATGGGGCAGGGAGCTTGCAGTCTGAACTGGAGTCTCTTATCCACTGTTCTTTAGCTCTGTGACCTTGAGCACTAATAATTTAAACTTCCTAAGCCTCAGTTTCCTCCTCTGTAAAATGAGGGGGAAGTCAGATTAGATCATCTCTGAGACCCCTTCTAGCTCTAGCTGTATGTGTATGTGTGAACTCAACTCAATCTGGATGTTGACCCCCAGGTTCTGAAGTTGCCCTTTCCATGTGAGGCAGGACCTTGAACTGGACTGGTATATTCCCTTCACACCATTATTTTAAATATTGCAGGCCACCCCCCATGGCTTACTGACTTGGAAAATGCCTGTGAAAGACCTTTCTGCTCTGGGGACCTCAGTGGACCTCTGCAGATAGACTGACTAACTCCCTCCCAGGGCTGATTCAGCTGCACCCTGGGGCTTTCTGAATTTCCTTGGCATTTGTGGGCCCAGGGCAGCCAGCCCAGTCTTCCCTGCCCCAGGGGACAAGAAGAGGAAGCAAAGGGGGAAGGAGGAAGGAGATTTGAGGTACCCTTTTCTTTCCCTCTTTCTGTTTCTGTGTATAAGCAGAAGGCAGGTGCCAGAGGGTCAGCTTGGAGGTGGGGCTGAGGGGGACAGCTGTCCTGCCAAGCCAGGAGAGCTTGGGACTCAGCAGCTGGCACAGGACGGCCCTATCTGGACTGGGCACCTCCCCCTCCCTTTCCCCAATCCTGGCCCCCAGAACAGGCCAGGAAGCCTCCAACTTGTAGCTAATGATCTTAGGAATAAACATGCCATTTTTCTTAGGCCCAATGGTTTACAAAGCTCTGGATCCAGGCTGGAGCTCATTGGATCAGAAAACTCCAGATTTGGAGTTCTTGATTCTAGTCCCAGTTCTGCTCCTCACTACCTATGTGGCTCCTGAGGTGTCCTTTCTGCTCCATAGAATGGACACTCTTTGTGGATGGTGACTGGCTCATTTTGTTTTTGCTTCATATCTCCAACCTGGTTCACAGACATTTAACGAATCCTTGTGGGTTGGTCTTTAAAATAATAGAATGGTATCCAGTGGTCTTGGAGAGGTCCCTTTTGGCTTTGGGTTCCGTGATGTTCAGAAGGGCACATTGCTAGCCAGCAGTTTGTCTGAGAAAGAGATGGACGGGTCCCCCTTAGGAGCCTGCACTGTGAGGGGCTGCAGTGGTCTCGGTGTGCCTCAGAGCTTCCAGAAGGAAGAGAGCACTCCTTTCCCTGGACCCTGCTCTGGTAAAGAACCCGCCCCCCCCCCCCCCCCAGAATACTGTATTTAGGAAGGACATTGATGATCTGGAGAGTGCCCATGGGAGGACAGTCAGGGTGTGGAGGGTCTGAACTCATCTTTTAGGATGGGTGGATGGGAGGTGAACTTGGAGAAAAGAAGGCTCAGGGGGACCAGGAGCCTTCTGTAGGAAGGGCTGAGCTGTGAATTAGATTAGATTAGATTAGAATCAGAACGACCTGGGGGACACTAAGGGCCCTTCTCACTGTTGATTCTGGGCCTGCTTGACAGGAATTGTCTTTATCCCAGGGCCCCCACCCAGATGCCCCTCTTGGTTTGCTGCCAGGCAGAGCTCCTGGCTCTCACCCTTTTCTCCTCCCCAGTGGCCTGCCCAGGGCTGTGCCTAGATCCACCTCTCAGATAACACCCCAAGTCTGCTGAGCTGGCTGCTAAGGATAGGGGTGTTTTTAAAAGTCCCAGAGAAAGAGCCAGGCAGGGTCAGAATGGGGTAGGGCAGGGCAGAGTCCAGCTAAGGAAGGTTCCTGGGTTGAAAGCAGGCACCCGGTGACCTGGGACAGCCTCACTCCAAAAATCTGGGCTCAGACAACCTGTCTCAGTCTTGGGGAACTGCAGCTGCCCTTGACATCGCTGGTGGAACCCCCCCCCCCCCCCCGGCCTGGGGTTTGCTGCTTCCTCTGCTGGCCTGTGTTTCTGGCAGGTGAGGAGGTGTGTTCTCAGAAGCCTCTCCTGTTCCTGGTTATGGGGAATAAGGAGGGGCATCTTGGGGACAACCACCAGGAGCCAGTTGGGGTTCACTCCAGGGCACCATGCTTGGGGGTGCTTCTCCAGAGTCAGGCCAGCCACCTCCCCCCCAGGAGAATGGAGATTTCTCTACGGGAGGGGCGATTTTGTTCTATGTCTCTATACTCCGACACCTGTCGTGCCTGTCATATGGTAGACACTAAAGAGCTTGGTGAATGGAAGTCAATCCATCAACAAAGGTTAATTAAGGGTGTAGAAGTGCTGAGAGGCATAAGGCCAAGGATGAAACCATCCCCACTCAGGAATTGAGATTGAAAGCAGAGCAGTGCACCTCCTTACCTGGCTGTGAATTGCAAAATTCATTTTATTACAGTAGCCAGTATCTGTTTCCTCTCTCCTCCATTCCCCTCCAGTGGGAAAAAAAAAGGAAAAAAACAAACCCATGTAACAAATATGCAGAGTCAAGTAAAATAAATACCCACATTGACTGGGTCCAAAAATATCTGCCATATTGTGCAGATATCGACCTTCTTTGATGGGGGCTGGGGAGCGTGGTTATACAGCCTTCTGTACAGTGTTGACTTTACTTCCTTCTGTGTCAGTTCATACAAGTTCTCTGAGCAAAGTGAGTAGAGGGAAGGACCTCGAGACTGGAAGACATAAGTTCAAATCTATACCTTGGGCAAATCACTTCACTCCTCTCAGTTTTGTCATCTGGAAAATTGACCCAGAGACAGAAATGGCAATCCATCCCAGTCTTTTAAAAAAACCAACTCAGGGGGCAGCTAGGTGGCACAGTGGATAGAGCACCGGCCCTGGAGTCAGGAGGACCTAAGTTCAAATCCGGCCTCAGACACTTCATAATTACCTAGCTGTGTGGTCTTGGGCAAGCCACTTAACCCCATTGCCTTGCAAAAAACCTAAAAAAAAAAGTAAAGTATAAGATGATGATGATGATGATGATGATGATTATCATTCTTATTCCGACTTCTCTGAAAAATCCCCATCACTTGTTTCTTTACATTCTACATCACTTGTTTCTTTACATTCTATACATAGTGTTCCTTTACATTCCTACACCATAAATGGTGCATTCTCCAATGGGTGGGGCGCCCCTTTAGTTTCCAGTTTTTTTACCTCTACACAAAAAGCTGCTACAATATTTTTGCACATATAGGACTATGAATTTTTACTAATGTTGAGTTTCTGGGTGAACTTCAGGGTCACCTAGCATGTCTTGGGTGGCGCCCTAACTTTTCCCTAGCTTTTATCAGGGAGAAAATGCATTTATATCATAAGGGTGGACACATATTGCATTGTACATATTCTAGGTTTGTTATCCTCATTCATCAGATGAGGTAACTGAGTCTCAGAGGGTAAGATACTCCGTGAATGGGAAGGAATCTCTGAAGTCCATCTTCTCCTGTCTTAGACTTTATCTCTAGCCAGGGCTTCTCTAACCTCTGCTTGAAGCCCCCCCGCCAAGGGGTAGCCCAGACCCTTCCTCCCAGCAAGCCTGGGTCAGACCCATGGTTCCCTCCCATTTCTTCTCCCTGGTTCAGCCCCCTGGCCAGGCTAGACCAAGGCCAGCCCTTGGACAGTTCCAAGATGAGCCTGGGTACTTTGCAGTGTAGACCCAGCCGCCCTGGTGTAGACTCTGACACCTTTGGTGTTGGTGTGGTGGTTGGCAGGGGGGAGGCTCATGGGGTCAGGGTCATGAAGGTAGGGAGGGGCCAGCAGCAGGAAGGGCTGAGATGCGAACTGCGATCTTGGCTTTTTCGTTGCATCCTCAGCCCTTTTGCAAAACAAGTTTAATTTAAAGGTGATTGTTCCTGAGATAGGGGCACTGGATGTGATGGGAAGAGGTGGGGGGTGAGGGGTCAAAAGACCCGGGTTCTTACTTGATCCACAACTTGGTCCAATCTGGGCTGGCAGGTGACACAGGTTCAAATCCTGGCCCTGCCAGTTGCCATCTTCTAACTCAGATAAATCACTTCCCTTTCTAAGGCCTCAGTTTCCTTGGGGGGGACCCCAAACCAGATCCCTCAGGCTCCTTTCCGGCTCTGGAGCCCCAAACTCCCTAGAAGCCCCATTACCTACTCCCTCCTCCAAAAGGCCTTCTTGGCCTTTGCCCCATTCTTTCCCATCCTCCCTTGGACAAGTGGAATGACTTTTCCTCCAGCCCCTGCCATGTAAACTCCCAGAGGGCAGGGACTGTTTGATGGCCAGAGTCTCAGTCTGGCAAATCCTATTTTTTCTCCTGACCTCATTTCAGGAGTAATAAGAGTAAGATGAAAGGAAGCCGGAAAGGCGGTGTATATGTGAGGACTGCCTCCCTTAGACCCCCCCCCCCCACAGCAGATCCTTTCCCAGGCCCCCCTCCCCCTGCAGCAACTCTCCCAGGTTCCCCTCCCCAGCAGGTCTTCTCCCAGGCCCCCCTCTGCAGCAAAGCCCCCTAACTGACCCAGTCTGTCCCTGCAGGTGGCCATGGTGGAGGTACAGCTGGATGCCAGCCACGACTATCCCCCAGGGCTGCTCATCGCCTTCAGTGCCTGCACCACAGTCCTGGTGGCCGTGCACCTGTTTGCACTGATGATCAGCACCTGCATCCTGCCCAACATCGAGGCAGTCAGCAATGTGCACAACCTCAACTCAGTCAAAGAGTCGCCTCACGAGCGCATGCACCGGCACATTGAGCTGGCCTGGGCCTTCTCCACGGTCATTGGCACCCTGCTCTTCCTGGCTGAGGTGGTCCTGCTCTGCTGGGTCAAGTTCCTGCCCCTCAAGAAGCAGCCTGAGCAGCCCCAGGCCAGCAAGTCCCCTCCTGAGGCGCCGGTGGCCTCCAATGCCAGCTTCACTCCAGGTCAGGAGGCCGCCATCGCCTCTACCACCATCATGGTCCCCTTCGGCCTGGTCTTCATCGTCTTCGCGGTCCACTTTTACCGGTCACTGGTCAGCCACAAGACCGACAGGCAGTTCCAGGAGCTGAACGAGCTGGCTGAGTTTGCCCGGCTACAGGACCAGCTGGACCACAGAGGGGATCACCCGCTGACCCCTGGCAGCCATTTTGCCTAGAGCCCCCCTGCCACCTCCATGTCGCTGAGCTGGGGGCAGTTGGGGTCAGCCTGTGGCAGTGGTGTCCTGCCTTAATATTCTAATTTGACTCCTCTCTGATGCATGAACCTGGAGGACAATTTTCTAGGGAGATGATTTGAGGATGGGACCTGGGACTTGGGGAAGAATTTTGGGTTTTGGGGGGTTTATTTTTAAAGCCTTAAAAACTTTTCACAGCCTTTCTGAGGCCTGCATCCCTCCTTATGAAGGGGGGGGGGAAGCACCCAAGGGCCAGATCAGCAATGGTTCTGCCCTCTGTTCCCTTTTTCCCTGACCACCATCCAAGTGCCATCTGGATTCCTTGACCTCCTTGTTGAGCAGTGAGAGCGTGTGTGTGTGTGTGTGTGTGTGTGTGTGTGTGTGTGTGTGTGTGAGTGTGTGTGTGTACACACACAAAATATACACCTAAGGGGACTTGGCTTTGTGCATCCACATTTGTTGGGCTGGGGGAGGCCCATTCTCTCCAGGGATTCTTTCCACTTTTCCATTCTATCTCTACTTACCCACCTGCTTCCACCAGTGTCCAGCCCCAGGAGGTGTCTGGGTATCTCTCAGGCACAAGGGCAGAGTCCTGGGGGCTGGGTGGTGGGACCAGTTCTTTGCCAATGGGAGGGAAATTTCTTAAAGAGGCAGGGGTCTGAAAGCCTGGTACAGGGCCCCCGAGTTGGATTTTGAGTAAAGGAGTCCCACCTCTGCTAACTCAGGAGTGATCTTGTGCTGCCTTTCTTGGCCTCTGTTCCCCCATCTGTAAAATGAAGGGCTTGGACCAAGGTCCTTTTCGGCTCTGACATTTGATATCCTCCTTGGTCTCGCTTCTTTGAGCAGTGGCCAGCCTCCCAGAGCCCTCCAATGTGTTGGTGATTTTATACCTTTTTCTATGAAATGCACATATTTTACAAAGAGTCTTTATTTTGAAATAAACCCCAGTCTACAAAGTCAAAGCAGTGTGTGTATCATGGTGGGACTGAGCGAATCCCTAAGGGAAGGATACTCTGCTCCCCATGTGAGTATATGCCAGCCTGCCCCTCCTCTCTCATGGGCATGGACCAAAAAAGGGAATCAGGAAAGGACATTTATTCAATGCCCATGCCAGCCACTGTGCTATGTGTTGTAAAGATGTCTCATTTGAGATTTTATATCTATATAGATATAATCTTTGATCCTGAGCAGGGGCAGTGTGGTCTGCCTGGTCCTAGACCTGGCCATGATTCTAGATGACAGATGGCTCATGTACTAAGATCTTGGAGTCTTAGTGGACTGCCAGTCTGATTCGTTCAGATGACATGAGTGACCTTGCTCATGGGCTCTTAGGCTAAGTTATTAAGGGTCCAGAATGTGGGTGTGTGAATCCCCTGCCCTGGTTAGCCCGTAGCCAGAGTCTTTAGTTACAGCTTTTAGGAAGAATACTGGCATACCCATTCATAGAGTAAGTCTATCAGAGGGGACCTATGTTTGGAAGGGCCATGGGAGAATTATTTGAAGGACCTGGGAATGTTTAGCCTAGAGCAGAGAAGGCTTGGAGAAAGGATATATGTATATGTGCCTGGAGATACTCACAGGTGTTTGGTTCTGGTTGGCCCTAGGGACGGGCATTCTTTGCCTAGTGCAGGGGAGAATACAGAGGAGGGTATTGTCCCTGCCTTAAAGGAACCCAGAAGTGTGGGGGAAGACCCAAGCTCCCAGTCATGGATGGTGCCCAGGGCCAACACAGGATCACAGAGAAAGGGGGCAATGGGGCTGGCTCTGCTGCCCAGGGCCAATCAGAAATGCCTTTATGGCACTTGAAGGGCAGGGGGCCCTCCTTCTATTCCAGCCTGGGGCCAGGCCGGGAAGTCTTTTTGAGATGACCACAATCCCTTCATTGTGAGGATTAAGCATTTCCTTCAAAACCCTGACACTTGCTCTCAGCCTCAACAAGCCCAGCATTCTCTGACAACGAATTTTCAGAACCCAGGATATGTTGGTAAATTTTTATGACCAAATCTTTACTAAGATTAAAGAAAAATCCCTCAAAACACTCTTCATATAATGCTTTTGGGTGAAAAGGGGTGCAGGGAGTCTACATCTTGATGGTCAGAGAACAGAGTCCCCAGTTTGGGAGCCAGGTGCCTTGAGTTCTAGTCCTGCCCTCAGCAGCTAACTGGCTCTGTGACCTTGGCAAATTAGCTGGCCTCTCTGGGCCAGACTCCTCATCTGTAAAAGAAGAACTAAGACTAAATGGACTCTAATATTTCTCAAGTTCTGAATTTGTGCTAAAACCTTTCTCTGTTCTGAAAATTATTGTTCTAAGCCCCTTCCCAGCCCTGACCTCTGTTCTAAGGTCCTTCCCAATCCTGAACTATGTTCTAAGCCCCTTCCCCACCCTGATCTGTATTATAAGCCCCCTCCCAACCCCAAACTATGTTCTAAGCCCCCTCCAGCCCTGACCTCTGTTCTAAGCTCCCTCCCAACCCTGACCTGTGTTCTAAGCCCCTTTCCTGCCCTGATCTGTGTTCTAAGCCCCATCCCAAACCTGATCCGTGTTTTAAGACCTCTCCCAGCCCCACAGTATCAGTGAGGAATGTTGGAGCTGGGTAGATATTCCCCAATAGCCATGTCTTCGATTTACCCAGTGAGTTGTTAAGCAGAGCTGGATGAGGCCTAGGTTATCTCACTTGCTATGCTCTTTAAGACTGGAGAGCTGTTGGGAGTAAAAAGAGTTTCAGGCTGAAGGCTGAGAGAGAATCACTCTGCCTTGGGCAAAGCGGCTGACCCTGGGATGCAAGGCCGGCCACCCTCTCTGGTCCAGCTGCCCATTCCTTTGGCAGAATGGTGGCTGGAGGGAGGGGGAATTGCCAGCGTGTGTTTGGAGTCATTTAACAACAGAGAGCTACTTTCAGTCTGCACACCCCCATCCCAGATCTGTCCCCCCCAAAGCCCCCTCAGAGGGAATGAAGTGAGGGCAGACACAGGGCCCCTTTACATCTTCCCTTTACCAGCTTGACCTACCCTGAATGGCCTCCCCCCAAGGACCCTGATGACTTGGCCTTGGGGAAGGGGGGACTCCCGATCAGTCCCCCCATTGCATCCACTGATTCAGTCCCTGTCATTGCTTCTACTGATGGTTTCAATCATTCCCTTGTAAGTACGGGGCTACGGCGTCCTCCAGCACCTGATCCGGATTCAGCAGTTCAATCTAGAGGGAAGAGATGAGCCCGAGGGTCAGTGTGAACTCTGGAAAGGTGAGGGAGGTGCTGACCCTGGGAGCTGAGCTGCCATCTAAAACCTCCTGCCAACCCGACCTGTCCTGGCCAAGGCCAGCCCTGAGTTCTCTAACAAAAGGCTCTTGTTTCTCCCTTGGGGCCCACCCGGATTTGGGTGTGTCCTGTCTCCTTCCCTGTGGGAGGAGGGATGGGACTGAGCAAGAAGAGAGGTGGGTGACTCTCCTGCCAAGGCCTTGCAAGGTAAGTAGCCAACTTAGCAGCTGGGCTTCTGAGCCCCAACATTTGGGGTCCTCCCCAGAGTGGATGTGGAGACAGGCCAAAGCACCTTGTGGTCTGATACACATAAATTGTTTGATCCTCACAGCAGCTCATGAGGGTGTGATTTGTCCAGGTCATAAATCTGTCCTCTTAGGTAGGATTCGAACTTAGATCTTCCCACTTTCAAATCCAGTGTCTCAATCACTCCCCATGCTGCCTTCCCACCTTAAAGGATCATAGCATCATAGGCCAAGGGCTGGGAAGGGCATCAAAGGCTGCCAAAACCAACCATCCACCTGCAGATGAGGAAACTGGGGACAAAGGACTTGCCCAGTGCCCCTAGGCAATAAGAATCAGAGTCTGGATTTGAACCTAGGCCAAGGTAATGCCCATCCATCCCCCTGCATGTACCAGGTTATGAGGTGGGCAGTATACTTGTTGTGTGATAGGGCTAGAGAAATGAAAACGACTTGCTCCGGGTCTACAAATTGAACCCAAGTCTTCTGGGAGGTTTTGCTTGTTAGACTGTCCCACTGTAGGATCTTGATTTTCCTGTGTCCTGGGAGGATTGCTACAACCTCCTAAATGTATGGATGCTCAGGCAGAAAGGGGGTGATAGAGAGAATGACTCCTTCATTTCCCTTACAGCACAACTTGGGTGCCATTTACTAACCAAGACCTTTCCTCACCATGGGCATTTTATCTTCTTTTAAAAATTTTTTATTTAATGCAATAGGGTTAAGTGACTTGCCCAAGGTCACACAGCTAGGCATTAAGTGTCTGAGGCTGTATTTGAACTCAGATCCTCCTTACTCCAAGACCAGTGCTCTATCCACTGGGCCACCTAGCTGCTTTGGCATTTTCTGTAAACACCTTTGTCAAATTTGGTGTCCTTTCTATTGGTACTTGTGTGTGTGTAAATGATGAGGCTGAAAATGTTTCTTCCTTTGTTTTTGAACTCCCACCACCCAAGAGCATGCCCGGTACATTTTTATGGTTGGGGTTGGGGTGGGGGAAGAAGCCCAGATCTGGGATTTTTATCCCTCTAGGGAACTTATTTTGAGAAAATTTTCTCCATAATGCAGACTGCCATCTGCTTTGCATCATAGAACCTTAGAGATCTATTTAGGCCAAGTTTGAGGGGACAGGGAGAGGTTAAGGGAAGTCATCCACAGGATTACACAATCAGAATTTGAACCTAGGTCCTTCCAATCTCTATATGGTATGCCAGGGTTCTAGGGGCTTAATAGAATGTTGGATTGATGCTTTTTTGGAAAAGGAGGAAAAAAGAGTGGATGCATGTAGCCAACTGACCTTTGGAATGGGGTACTGGGTGGGTTCAGGAGCTTCATCTCGACCAAAGTCGATCATGGTTCCACATTTGGGAATATCATCTACCCAGAAGCCCTCAAAGAGTTGCCCATGGTCCAGATAGAAGAAGCGGCCAGTCCCATTCTTCTTCCCATTTTGCCAGAAACCTTCATAGCGGTTTCCATTACCTGTAGAGGAGTAAAGGGGAGAGAAAGAGTGCTAGCCCAGCCGGCACTGGATTTGAACCTAGGCCCTCTGGATCCAGATCCAATATCCATCCATCCATCCATCCATCCATCCATCCATCCATCCATCCATCCATCCATCCATCCCACTGTACTAGGGTGTGAGGTGGGAGTATAAATAGTTTAAATCCCTCTTTTGTATGATGGCGCTAGAGAAAGGAAAAGGACTTGCTCTGGGGTCTACAAATAGAACCCGGACCTCCTGGGGCGTCTTTGTGTCATTTTCCCATCATAACTGATACAGTTTAGTCGAAGAACAGCTGGTACCGAGAAGGTAAGTGAATGTTGAAGGAAGAAAATACTATTTGAATTTTATGAAGGATGATTCTGGGCTGAGGGGGGAGGGATGGAGGGAAGAAGTACCAGACAGAAGGGGGAGGCTCCCGACTGCCCATCTAGGAACTAAGACCTTCAATAGCTCACTTCCCTCTCCTGAGCAAGGTGTAGTATCTGAAGGTAACTACCATAAACAAAAATGTGTCTGAGGAATTCAGAGAAACCTAGAGAGACAGACCTCGGTGAACAGAGGCAGAGCAGAGCAATCAGAACCAGAAGAACAGATTACTCAGTGACCACAATAATGTCAAGAAAAGCAACAGACCAAGACTAGGACACATTCATTTTCAGACATTACCAATATGTTGACTTGTTTGCTTGAGTGTATTTAGCAGTTACAAGGGAGAATGGAGAGGAGATGGGGTTCATTGGGAAGTGAAATGAAAATGAGATTTTAAACTCAGCAATAAAAATAATTTCACAAACTGGCGCAGGATCGGAGAAAATGTTGGACTTAAGAGTCAAAAAGAACCTGTTTCACTACTTGTGTGAATATGGCTAAGTCACCTAAACTATAGAATCTCACTTTTCTTAAGTGTAAAATAGGGGTGATAATACATGTAATACCTAGGCTTGTGAGACTCAAAGATCATGGTTAATTGAGCACTCTGCAAAATTTTAAAGCATTATTTTTTTTTCTTTTTGACTGGGCAATGGGGTTAAGTGACTTGCCCAAGGTCACACAGCTAGATAATTATTAAGTGTCTGAGGCTGGATTTGAACTCAGGTCCTCCTGACTCCAGGGCTGGTGCTCTATCCACTGCAGCACTAGCTTCCCTAAAAGCATTATTAAGAGCATAGAATTGAAGGTCTAAGCAGGAATTTTTAATTAGGGTGTCTGTTTGTGTGTGTGTGTGTGTGTGTGTGTGAGAGAGAGAGAGAGAGAGAGAGAGAGAGAGAGAGAGAGAGAGATTGTTTTTAGGTACATAAAATACATGGGATTACAAAGGAAGCTAATTAGATATCACCAAAAAAATTTTTTTAAGCTCATGACCCCCCCATCCTATATCTAGAAAGGACCAAAATGACTGTCAAGTGCAACTTCCTAATTTTATAGATGAGGAAACTGAGACCCAGAGAGATTAAGTAACTGAAGTCTTTATCTAAATGGCATAAAGGAGTTTTTTAATTTTGGGGGGGGGTTACAAGGCAAATGGGGTTAAGTGACTTGCCTACGGCCACACAGCTAGGTAATTATTAAGTGTCTGAGGCTGGATTTGAACTCAGGTCCTCCTGACACCAGGGCTAGTGCTCTGTCTACTGCGCCACTTAGCCACCCCATAAAGGATGTTTTCAAAGAAATATAGGTATAATTCAAAAAGGATGAGTAGTTTGTTCACATAGCAAAAGCAAAGATGGCCAATGGATAGCATGAGGGCTTCATGGTAACCTCAAAAAAAGGCAGGAGGCCTGAAGGAAGCCCTCTAGCACAATGGTACAACTCAGGAGACAATGTGGATAAGAACTGCCTAGGATGGGTGGGCATGGATAAATTGGAATCTGCATCTTTGGAGAAAATGTTCTTCACATGGATGAGATCACAGAATGTTGGGTATGTTGGAGTATACATTCCCTTGTCATCCAATTTGAATACTCTTTGTTGTTGGGACATGCTGAGCTGCCAGATGGCACACATATTTATTTGACTTCTGTTGGACAATTTGGTAAATATATAATTTTTGAGAATGAACTCACTAGATGTGACTTACTTAGGCGAAGCATGCCCTCCCCTTCTTTCTGGCCATGACTCCACTGGCCCTCGTAGATGTCTCCATTGGCATAGTACATGCGACCCCAGCCACCTCGAAGGCCATCTTGCCACTCTCCTTCATAATATTCATTGGGTCCAAAGTATCTAATGCCATAGCCCTGCAAGAGGCAGAGGGGTCAATCCACCTCAATATCCCTTCAATCGACAATTAAGAATCCTCTCAAGTCCATGACCTAGTGAAAGAACAATAACTCCCATTCTAGAAATGAGAAAATTAAGACCAAGAGGGCATTATATGTCTTGCTCACTGGGGTCACACAGAATCAGAATTTGGTGGGGTTTTTTGTTTTTGTTTTTGCAAGGCAATGGGATTAAGTGACTTGCCCAAGGCCACATAGCTAGGTAATTGTTAAGTGTCTGAGGTCACATTTGAACTCAGGTACTGCTGACTCCAGGGCTGGTGCTCTATCCACTACACCACCTAGCCTCCCCTCTCTTCCACCTTTTCTTACCATTCATAATAGCATGGGAAGTTTTTAGTCTGTGGGAAGCCTAGCGGTACCGGAGAGGCTATAACAAAGGCCCCCATCCTAGAAAATAAAGCCAGGAAATGAGAGACCTAGGGTGTGGGTGGCACCTTTTAGGGGAGCAGGAAGGAGAGGTTTCCTAGCCCTCCCCCAGTTTCAGGGTAGGAGGAAGACCTAGCCCCATGGCCAACTTTGCCTCCCTGTATCTCTCTTTTCTCCTGCTTCCTGTTTGATAAGGGTTTGGTTCCTGTGATATTGAAGGGAGTTGACCCTGAGGTTCCCTCTATCACCCTCTCTCAGACCTCTTCTCCTTGATTTTTGAGTGCCTCCTCCTTTAATGTCGGGGTTGATTTTCCCTTAACCTCCCCAGATAAAGCAGCAGCCTCTGCAGTCTCCCCAAGCCCAGTCTGGCAGCCCTAGCCCTCTTTCCCTTGAACCCCTACTCCAGATCTCCTCTTGCTGAGGAACAGTTCAAACTCACAGCTTTTTTGTCGTTTTTCCACCAGCCAGCGTAGACCTTCCTATACTTATTCTTAGAGTCAGGAAGACTGAGGATCCCATAACCATCTCTCTTCCCAAACTTCCATTCTCCATGGTAGATAGCTCCACTTTTTTTCCATCTTTGGATTCCTTTTCCTGATGGGAAGAAACACCAGACATGACTCAGATTACCTTCCTATCTTCTCCCTGAAGGAAGTGTTTCCCATTTGGACTTCAACTGTGATTTCCTTACCCAACACTTCTCTGAACCTGTTTCCTAGTTCTGAGACAAAGTTCAACAGAAAAACCCTACTTCCAAGGTCAGTATTCCCATTCCTTGTCATTGGGCTCCCCTAAGATGCCAAACTGGTTTATTTTCTTGGAGATAAGAGTCCAGAGAAGAGTGCCTAGGGATTCAGGATATCTGAAGTTGGTCAGACCTGACCATGTTACTCCCAAACTCATAGAATCCACTTGATTTCCTAAAGACCTAGCTTTCCAACCTCATTACACATTATCCCCCCCTTCCTGTACGCTACAATCCAACCAAACCAACCTGCTTGTGATTCTTTACCTTCTACATTAATTATCTTCCATCACCATCCATGCAATGAGCTAGTCACTATTCATGGGAAAACCTTTTTTTTCCCAAGACTCTGTCTCCCTGAATCCCCAACTTCCTTCAGGATCCACCTTCTTCTTCTACAGATAGATTTTTGTGACTCCTTCCTTACCTCTAGGCTCTGGTAGTGCCCTCTCTCCCAAAATTACCTTGTAACCCAAATTTATTTGTGCCTTTGAATGTATAACATCTCTGGGGGCGGCTAGGTGGCGCAGTGGATAGAGCACCGGCCTTGGAGTCAGGAGTACCTAGCAAGCCACTTAACCCCATTGCCTTGAAAAATCTAAAAAAAAAAAGAATTTATAACATCTCATTTTATCATCACAACTACCCTGGGAGAAGGGAATTCCCTTATTCCACGTGATTGCCCCAAATTCACAAGACTAGAAGTGTTGGAGGTCAGATTTGAACCCAAGTCTTCCTGAGCTCCAAGTCCAGCACTACTAACTGCCCCTTATTTTGTATACTGTATTTTCTTTATAGGAGGAGTCTTTATATATAGGAGTCTTTATAGACTCACCTAAGTAAATATCTCCTCTCTTGATAGAATGTCAGCATCCTGAGGACCCCATGTCTGGTGTCTCTTCCTAACAGGGAAAAGGAATCCAGACATGGAAGTTTGGGAATAGATAGTAAATGGGATCCTCAGCCTTCCCGTCTCTGAGAATAAGTTTGAGGGTCTCCCCTGGATAGTGAGAAAGGGTCACAAAGCTGTTTCAGTGATATCTGTATGTCCCCAGCACTTAGTTGCTACACAGCCCAAGGTCGCCTTGCTCAAAGATCTTTATCTTATCCTGCCCAGCCCAGGAGGAAGGAGCGATTTTTGAAGGGCTCTACTTCCTAGCATCTTCCACAGAACCGAAAATCTAGAACTGGAAGGGAACTCAAGAGGCCCACCTGGTTCAACTCCCTTATTTTACAAATGAGGAAACTAAGGCCCAGGGAAGTTACATGACTTACCCAAGGTCACACAGGTAGGAAGCTTCCTCCTTTACCTGTTAGAAATCCATGTGAAACATAAAAGCTAGTTATAAGGATTCATGATTGCCAGATTGGGGCCCATACGCTAGTTGATATGTATGTGAGAGGGGCTTTGTGTGCCAGAAAAAATAAAATTAATTGACAGGCATTTATTAAGCACCCACTGAATGCAAGCAGGGCACTGTGTTTGATGCTGAGAATACAAAGACTGCCTTTTCTAGAAGAGCTGTTTTTTGGTTTTTTGCAAGGCAGTAGGATTAAGTGACTTGTCGAAGGTCACACAACTAAGTAAGTATTAAGTATCTGAGGTCAGATTTGACCTGAAGTCCTCCTGACTCCAGGGCCAGTACTCTGTCCACTGTGCGACCTAGCTGCCCCCAAGCTAGGAAAAACTTGAGGCCAGTTTTGAACTTGAGTCTTTCTGCCTCCAGACCTCTTAATCATTGGAGTCTGCGGATATGGTAAAAGGGACTTCCCTGAACCTCTGACCCTCGAGAAAATGGGCATGTTTTAAAAGTCTAAGAGCTGGGGTGGGGGGGGGCAGCTAGGTGGTGCAATGGATAGAGTACTGGCCTTGGAATCAGGAGTACCTGGGTTCAAATCCAACCTCAGACATTTAATAATTACCTAGCTGTGTGGCCTTGGGCAAGTCACTTAACCCCATTGCCTTGAAAAATCTAAAAAAAAAGCCTAAGAGCGGGGGCAGCTAGGTGGTGCAGTGGATAGAGTACCAGCTCTTGGAGTCAGGAGGACCTGAGTTCAAATACAGCCTCAGATGCTTGATAATTACCTAGCTGTGTGGCCTTGGGCAAGCCACTTAACCCCATTGCCTTGAAAAAACAAAAACAAAAACAAGTCTAAGAGTACCTCCAGAGTCAAGATGACCCCATTGGCCATTGGTTTTGTCAGTTGGGTCCCTGGCCTCATGACAATCATCAGAAGGTCCTTACCGTGTTTCTTGTTGTCTTTCCACTCCCCAACATAGCAGTCGCCATTGACAGCATAAACCTCATGTCTCAGGCCTTCCTTCTGGGCCTTCCTATCCCATTCAACCCACAAGGGTTTAGAAGTCTTGGTGATCTTAGTGATGGGCATGGAGTTCTTAGCTTCAGTGGAGGACCTGAGAGAAGGAGTGGAAACATGAAAGAAAGAGGGACTAGTCTGATGTCAGATTCAGTGTTTGCTTGGGTCAAGGGTTTGGGTCCAGGGACTGTTCCTAGATGTCAATTATTAGATAACATCAAGACGTCATTTCAAGATGTTTTCAGTCCCCAGGGGCGATGTACTGCCCACTGGTACCTTCTTCTGCTTAACTGAGCTCATCCTGACCCTTCAATCCCTTCCATGGGAGCAATGATGACACAATGGATAAGCCAGAGTGGGTGGGCTCAAAGTGGGGATTGTCATGGTATCAGAGCCTTGTGTCCTTATCTGGTGTCCTACAGCAAACCCTTGGTCCCTGGGAATCAACAACAGGGGCTGGAAGAGGTTAGCTGTAGGGGAAAGCCATAGACAGGGAAGAAGAACTAAATTAGGGATAGACATGATTTGGGATAGTGGGGCCAGATATGTTTTCTGGGACAACCCTTTTATGCAGGTCTCCCAGAGACTTTAGGCAATCCCATGAAGCTCCAGACAGACCAGGAGAGGAAGTATTTGGATTTTGGGGGTCCAGGTCTGGGGCCCCATGTCTAAGAGGATCTTAGTAGCAGAGATTCCCTGGGATCTGGGAAGGGGGTCCTGAATGGGATATCTGTAAGCAAACTGGAGCCATATTATCTTCTGTCCAGATTGGGTATGGGGGCAGTAATGGAACCACCAAATGATGACATAGTTGCAAGGAATCTTAAATGGGAGAATGTAAGAGCTTGAAGGGACCATAGATTGCAAGAGCAGAGCCCAAAGCTGATCAACAGTACCAGGAAGAAGCAGAGGCAAAGGACATCAGAATTGGAAGAGACCAAAGAAGACAAAATACCAGACCTGGGAAGGATCTTAGAACATAGCATGTCAGAGATAGGAGAAACCTTAGGACATTGACTATCTGAGCTGGTTGGGACCACAGAACACAGAACATGAGATCTAGAAGAGACCATAGAACATAGGCCTTAGAGGCTGGGAAAAAACTTAGCACAAACTCAGAAACTGGTCCCAGAAAACAACATAGTGACTTAGAAAACTACAAATTAACATTATCTATGTTTTATTGTATTTGAATTTTGTTAAATATTTCCTGGTTGTATTTTGATCTGGTTTAGGCCACAACTTGGGAATTTTGCTCATCCCAACAGATTTGAGAGTGTTGAACCCTTTGCCTTAGAGCACATGATTTCAGGGCTGGTAGGGAAAATATCACAGGCAGGTGGGACAGAATTTCAAAGCTGGGAAGGATCCCAGAACCTAGAACATCAAAGTTGAGAGACCTCTTATAATAATGTCAGAGCTATGAGGGTCTAAGCATAGAACAATCCAGAACTGAGAGGGTCTTAGACTACTCAGTGTCTGAGCTGGGAGAGCTGTTAGAACATAGGATGTCAGAGCTGGGTGAGGGAACTCTGAGAACACTGAATGTCACAGCTGGATGGGGCCTCAGAATACAGAACATCAGAGTTGCGAGGGGTCTTTGGAGACCATCTGGTATAACTCCCCAATTTTACCAAAGAAGAAACTGAGGCCTAGAGAGAAAACCTACATATTAACTGTATGACCTTAGACAAGTCACTTAGCCCTTGATTGCCTCTAAATTTTTTTTTTAAAAAAAGAAAAAAATGATACCTCCCCAAGGTCACACAAGGGGTCAATGTTAGGACAGACATTAGAATTCAGACTTCCTTATTTCTAATCCAAAGTCCTGCCTTTCCTTTCTTGCCCCTCCTCCTTCTTCCCCACATCCATAGCCCACAGTAAGTATAATTTTGCCTTGGGAGGAGATGAGGCAAGGTAATTTCTAAGAAGAGGTCACGGGCAACATTTCTGACTCTGAGATTTCATGTCACTCTCTACGATTTCTTTTTAAGTTCTAGGATTCTAAGAAATTTGACCAACAGCCAGGAGGTGGAAGAAAGGCCTCCCCATTTAAGGAAATAGCTCAGATAACCCTAATCCCCCAAACTTTTACTTGCTAACTGTGTTGGAGTTTGTGCCTTGGTTATTTGTTCATTTCTTTTCCCTATATTGTTACATTTTTCAATTCTTTGAAAGCAGTATTTTTTTAAAAACTATATTTTTGTATTTACAATTCCTAGCCCAGAGACCTTGCACCTAACAGAAGCTTAATAAATGTTTGTTGTAGTCAACAGAATTGAGGGGAAATATTGCATGGGGAGAATTTCTATCAAGGATGCTTCTCAGTATGTAACACTCTGGGTCTTCATACAATAATGACAGCACTTTGAACAACTGAAGAACTCTGATTGACAGAAAAGATCACTTGGAAGGGATTCCAGAGGACTCCCCGTTCCGTTCCCTTCCTTGCCCCTCTCCCCACCCCAACAGGGGATGGACTCATGGGACAGAATGAGACAAACATTTTTGGGACCTGACCAATGTAGGAATTGGCCTTCTTTAACTATGTGTTTTTGTCTTCTCAATGTTAGGGGAGAGGCAGAAAAATAAAATACTTGATAATTGAAAAAAAATTTTAACTATTTCTCGAGGTCCAGAATGCATTAGGTAATCTTTAGGACTTGGGGGGGGTGGTAGAGGAAATGGGCATTGATTAGTAATAATAGCTGATCATTCTAGAGCTAAAAAGTTGCAAAACACAACATTCCTGGTCTCAAAAGAGACCTGTGTTTATAACAGGCTCTGAGAGTAACAAGCAGCTGGTATTATCCCCATTTCACAGAAGACAAAACTGAGACAGAGAAATGAAGGGATTTGTCCCTAAGTCATCTAATTCTGGGGTCACAGCAGGATTTTGAACTTTGGACTCTCCAGACAACAAGCCAATGGTGATGATATTGGTCTTGAAAGACCATGGGGGCAGCTAGGTGGAAACTTAATTACCTAGCTGTGTGCCCTTGGGCAAATCACTTAACTCCATTGCCTTGCAAAAATGAAAAGAAAAGAAAAGGAAAGGAAAGGAAAGAAAAGAAGGAAGGAAGGAAGGAAGGAAGGAAGGAAGGAAGGAAGGAAGAAAGAAAGAAAAAGAAAGAAAGAAAGAAAGAAAGAAAGAAAGAAAGAAAGAAAGAAAGAAAGAAAGAAAGAAAGAAAGAAAGAAAGAGAAAGAAAGTGAGGGGGAATTGGGCTAAGTCACCAGCCTCACTTTCTCTCTGGTCCAGTGGCCAGGTATGGATCAGGAAGACTGGAGGTGGCCCTGGATGTGAGGCAATTGGGGTTAAATGACTTGCCCAAGATCACACAGTAGTGTTAAGTGCCTGAGGCTGGATTCGAACTCCCATCCTCCTGATTCCAAGATGGGTGCTCTATCCACCCAGCTGCCCAATGACTAGATGGTACAGTGGACAGAGGCCTGGCCTCGGAATTAGGAGGATGGAAGTCCAAATCCAGCCTCAGATTCAGTTTTGTGTCTCTACATGAAAATTACTTTGTATCTAGAAGATTAAATATTAATAATTGGTGCATGGGGCAGCTAAGTGGCACAGTGGATAGACCATCAACCCTGGAGTCAGGAGGACCTGAGTTCAAATTTGACCTCAGACACTTATTACCTAGCTGTATGACCTTGGGCAAGCCACTTAACCTTATTGTCTTGCAAAAATCAAAACCCCCAAAAAACCAATAACTGGCGCATGGCATTGTGTTAGGCCACTGCCCAGTCACTGGCCACACGGAGGATATATTCTTCTAGACCTCTGCAGCGATGAGTTAAAAAACAAGGTTTTAAGACTGGTTTGCAAGAAAGGCTAAGATGAGCCTGGAGAAAGAAAAGACAATTCTAAGAGGCTGAGATGAGGAGGGAGAGCCAGGACAGCCAAGTGGAAGGGAAAGTGAAGGGGAGCAGCCCATCACCAGCTGGGTCTTGTTAGTGTTCCAGAAGGGAAATACGCCCTGACCAGCTGGTGCCAAATCCCCCATACTACAAAGTTAGAAAATTAAGGCTGAGGGAGGTTAATCGATTTACACAGTAACAAGAAGGGCCCGGACCAGAACTCCAGTGTTCTTGCTCCAAGGTACTCTGGGTAACTCAGGCCCAAGGAGACATCCTTCCTCAGGGGAGAGGGGTTGTGTCCCTCATCCTCATCCTCCCTGGGAGCTTCCCATAGTTCTATGACAAAGATGAGAGCCAAGACTTGGGGGAAGCAGGGGATACCTCATAGAGTACTCCACAGTGGTAGTTAGAGCTGGGGAGTCAGAGAAGGGTTGGGGCTCCCTTTGAGGTGCTCTAGCACCTCTCTGGCTTGTCCAGCCTGGGACCAGGCCAGGAGGCAGGGTCCGGGTCCAATGATTCCTACACATTCTCCTTGCAACCTTCTGGAGCTATGCACTCACCTTGGGGTGCCCGGCTCCTCCTCTGATCCCCAGGAGCCTAAGAATAATCCGTCCAAAACTTTGACCCAGCCTCTGCCTGGCTGCAGAGCAGTGGGTGCTTCCCAGACCCAGGACCCAACTGGGGTCACCCTGGTAACGCTGGGACAACTTTAAAGCAGCCTCGTGTTTGTCTCCTGAGCCAGCTTGGAGCAGAGCCCAGAGGTAGTTGCTATGGTGGGGAGCCTAGAGATCTCTAAGCTCAAGAAGCAAGCTCCTCTCCCCTGCCCCTCCCTTTCCACTGAGGTAGAAATAGAGGGACAGAGAGGGCATGGAGGGGGCAGAGTGAGAAGGAACCCTTAGAAAAAGACCGAGTTTCAGAAGAACATTACTCACACTAACAGGTGATAATACACTCTGATGGATTTGTTCATTCCAACAGTACAATAACCAGACAGTTCTAAAAGATGTGATGGAAAATAAGGAACTAATACATTTAAATGCAGCCCAAAGCTTACTTTCTTCCATTATTAAAAGTTGTCTTATGTATTGTTTTTTTCCTTTTGAATGTTTTTTTCCTTCCTTTTGGATTTGATTCTTCTTTCCTGACATGAATAATATGAATCTATGCTTAGCATAATTACACAGGTAGAGCCTCTATCAGGTTGCTTTCTGTCGGGGGAAGGGGGAGGGAAGGAGGGAGAAAAATGTAAAAACTCAAAACCTTGCCCCAAAAATGACTGGTGAAAATTACCGTTGCATGTTTTTGGTGAGTGAATGAGCTTTGGACTATGAAGGAGAGAGAAAAAAATGGTTACCAGGGAGTCAGAGCTGAAAAAAAAGAAATCAGCAGGCACCTCATAATACTTTACAAAGCTCTCAAGTTGGCAAAGCACTTTACCCAAGTGAAGGAGGCAGGCTGGTGTAATGAGAGGACTTTGGCTTAGGAGCTAGGGATCCTGGCTCAGAATTCTCACTTAAGCTGTAAGACCTTAGGCAAGTCATTGTGGGGCCTCAAGCTACAAAACTTTCCCAGTCATACATTTATGTTAAACATTTATCCCAGCTCTATGTCGAATCCTAGAAGTGTGTAATCTCTAAACTTTGTCCAGCAACAATCCAGGATCCCTTTTGCACCTTACTTGATCTGTTGTTTCAATAGTCACCATTTTATAAATGGGAAAACCGAGGCTCAGAGAAATTAAATAATTTGACCATGGTCACATAAGTTAATAAGGGGCAGAGATTGGCACTGGCCCTGGAGTCAGGAGTTCCTGAGTTCAAATCTGACCTCAGACACTTAATAATTACCCAGCTGTGTGGCCTTGGGCAAACCACTTAACCCCATTGCCTTGCAAAAACTAAAAATAAATAAATAGATAGATAGATAGATAGATAGATAGATAGATAGATAGATAGATAGATAGATAAGGGGCAGAGATAAGATTGAAACCCATCTCTTATTCCCTTCAGGTCTGGACTTTTTCTCCTTCCTTTTGTCTCTCGATTGAATAAGGTATTGATTGTGTATTGAATACCATCTTGGCTGCTGCTGGAGGGAGAAATAAAAGTTAGAGAATATGGGGTCCTGCTTTCTTCACAGACCTCTGTCTAGTAGGTATAAGACACAAATTCCAATCCTTAAAATTCTTATCATGTAATAACTTTTTTTTTTTAAAAAGCGTGGTTTAATGAATAGATTGTTAGGAAGCCCTGGGTTCAAATTCTGCCTAGGGCCTCTAGGTGGTACAGTGGGCAGAGCGCCAGCCCTGAAGTCAGGAAAACCTGAGTCCAAATCAGACACTTAACTAGTTGTATGATCTTGGGCTAGTCATGTAACCCTGATTCTCTCGCATCCAGATCCAAATCTAGTCACTGGACCAGAGGAGAAAGTGAGGCTGGTGACTTAGCACAGCCCCCCTTCACTTAAACCCAACTCATGTGCTTGTCATGGCATTACCTTCCTGATATTTTGGTCTTCTTTGAGAAGGAAGAACAAACATCATCATGCAACCATGGATAAATTGCTTAAACTCTCTGAATCTTTAGCTTCCTTATCTGTAGTGTTTTTCATATCTACTTCAAAGAGTTTTGTGGGAGTCAAATTAGATGTACCAAAAGCATAGCTGCAATTAAGTATGAGTTAATGAGTATTTATCTTCATTTGTACTTTTCTGCATTTCCCAAATTCTAAGCAAGTCACTTAACCTCTGTGGACCTCAGTTTCCTCATATTTAAAATGAGAGAGGTGAGTATAAAAGGAAGAGGGTTTTTTTTTTTTTTTTTAGGGTTTTGCAAGGCAAACAGGGTTAAGTAGCTTGCTCAAAGCCACAACACTAGGTAATTATTAAGTGTCTGAGATCAAATTTGAACTCAGGTCCTCCTGACTCCAGGGCTGGTGCTCTATCCACTGCGCCACCTAGCTGCCCCAGGAAGAGTTTTTACAGTGGAGGAGAAAATGTGTGGTGGTGGCAGGTAACACTTTAACCTCACTCTCGTTGAAATGGGTTGAAAGAGGGAAGAAATATATATATATATATACACACACATTATACATACACATTCATTTGGGTTTAGAAATCTATCTTTTCAACAGAGAAATAAGAAGGAAGGGGAATTATAGAAAGGGGGGTAGTGACAAGAGGGAAAGCAGATTAAGGAAGGAAGAAAAATAGACTGAGGAGGAACAGGTAAAAAAGAGAAAGATAAATAAAAAATTAGGATGGAGGGAAATACATAGTAATCATAACTGTGAATGTGAATGGGATGAACTTTCCCATAAAACAGAAGAGGATAGCAGAATGAATGAGAAACCAGAATCCAACTAATATGTCATTTATAAAAAACACCCTTGAAACCTATATGAATTGATGCATATAAAGTGAAAAGAACAGATCATTGTACACATTAACAGCAATATTATATGATCAAATGTGGCTTAGTGACTCTGAGCAATAAAATGATCTGAGATAATTCCAGAGGACTCATGATGAAAAATGCTATTTACTTCCAGAGAGAAAAATTGATAAACTGAGTGAAAATTAAAGTATAATTTATTCAGGGGCAGCTAGGTGGCACAGTGTATAGAGCACTGGCTCTGGAGTCAGGAGTACCTGAGTTCAAATGAGGCCTCAGACACTTAATAATTACCTAGCTGTGTGGCCTTGGGCAAGCCACTTAACCCTGTTTTCCTTGCAAAAAGAAAAAAGAAAAAAGAAAACCTAAAAAAAAAAAAAGGAATAGTATGGAGGCAGCTAGATGGTGCATGAATAGAGCACCCCCGTCCTGGAGTCAGGAGGACCTGAGTTCAAATTAGACCTCAGACACTTAATAATTACCTAGCTGTGTGACCTTGGGCAAGTCACTTAACCCTATTGCCTTGCAAAAACAAAAAAAAGACAATTAAGAAAAGAATGTAACAAGGTGCCTCCTTCTTCTGTGGACTATGTTTGCCCCTTCATCCTCAGTATTTCACTCTGCTCTTGGTTGGATGCATTGTCTCCTACTGATCCAGTCTCTCTGGCGACATGGTCAACGGAAGGGAGGAGGAAGTTAAAAAAAAAAAAAGAGAAAGTTCTCCCTTTTCTCCCAAAGGTAGTTCCTTCTCAGGGACCTGGCTTTAAACTCTCAAATTGTATCCTCTGAGCTGAACTCTCTTCCACTGGATGATCCAACTAGGATTGAGCAATAGCTGAAATTCCTCCAGCTATTTAATGTCCCCCAGAGGCACGTTAAGCTCCTTTAGTTAGCCTATGGTTATTCACTTCTAGACCTAATCAAAGTGGTTTACACCTTGTAAAGAGATCACTGGGGAGAAACCATTTTGAACATCAAACATTTAAGACCATACTCTGTGATTACATTAGCTGAACTCAAGGTCAATCACTTTCCCCTTCCTTACATATACATTTAAAATATACTTTTCTAGGCACTAGTTATCCACCCCATTACAATATAAGTTTCTTGAGAGCAAAGATATACACACACGTTTGAATTAGGAAATCAATCTTACTTAATAGGGAAGTAGGAGGGGAAGGGGATAGGAGAAAAGAGAGTGGTAATAGAGAGGGCAGATTAAAGGAGGCAGTGGTCAGGAAACAAGCATAGAGAAGGCAAGCAATATGATAATTATACATGTAAAATTATGCAAAATATATTTCCACATTAGCTATGTCACAAAGAAAGCAAGAAAAATAAAGGGGAAAAAACACTCAGATTTCTTCAGTTCTCATCATGTCTTTCAAAACTCAGCTAGATCAAAGAACAATGCTTGAAACATATGGGTGTCTAATAAATGTTGATTCACTGGCTGACTAACCATGCTCAGAATGCTGGCTGATCCCTGTTCAATAAATCCAGCAAGTACCTGTTATCTCCAGGACTAAATAAAAAGTCCTCTGTCTGGTTTTCAAAGCCCTTCATAACCTGACCCCACTTCTACCTTTGGAGTCTTCTTTACTCTCTCCCTCCCACTAATTCCCTATGACACAGTGGCACTGCTGTCCTTACTGGTCCTCTCCATACTCCCTACTCCAGCCAGAGTGAAGTTGCTTGTTTCTCCTCTCATATACACTCTTATACACACCTTTGCAATCACTGCTCCTCATGCCTTTATTTTACCGACTTTTTTTCAGGGTGTGGGAGTAGTGGTTATCACCAGGGCAATGGATAAGAACAGCCCTGGAGTCAGGAGGACCTGAGTTAAAATTTGATCTCAGACACTTAATGATAACCTAGCTGTGTGACCTTAGGCAAGTCACCTAAGCCTGGCAAAAACAAAAAAAAATAAGCTAATAATTAACTTTGCCATTCTGATAGGTTTAAGGTAGACCTCTGAATTGTTTTATTTGCATTTTATTCATCCTGAATTCCTTTTAGACTTAGCTCAAAGGGCACCTTCCTTTTAAAATATTTTATTTCTTTTTTCAACTACATGCAACATAGTTTATGCAATCCTGTTTCTGCAAGGTTTTGATTTTTATATTTTTTCCTCCCTTCCCTGACAGAAAACAATTGGATATAGGCTCTACATTTATGATCATCCTAAATAACAGATCCATATTGATCATATTGTGAGAGAAGAATCAATCATAACAGAAGAAAGAAAATATTAGAAAAAAATGACAATACATAAGACAACTTTAAAAAAATTGAAGATAAACTTTGGTCTTCATTTAAATTCCACAGTTCCTTCTCTGGATATAGAAAGTATCTTCCATCATAAGTCTTTTAAAATTGTATTTGATTATTGTACTGCTGAACAGAACAAGCCCATCATGGTTGATCATCACCCCATGTTGTTGTTAATGTGTACAATGTTCTTCTGGTTCTGCTCATTTCATTCAGCATCAGTCTTTACAGGCTTTTTCTGAAGTCCTATCCCTCATGATTTCTCATAGAGCAATAGTTTCTATCATATACATATACTACAATTTGTTCAGCCAATTCCCAATTGATGGGCATCTCCTCAATTTCCAATTCTTTGCCACTACAAAAAGAGCTGCCATGAATATTCTGGTACATATGGGATTTTTACCATTTTTCATGATCTCTTCAGGATGTAGACCCAGTAGTGGTATTGCTAGATCAAAGGGTATGCACAAGTTTCCTGTTTCTGTTTACTTCTAACCTTTCCTTTGATTTATTCTATATCTTAAATGTAGGGAATGTATAGGGTCTTCAAGGAAGACCAGCCGCTCATTCACTTCTGGTGTCCACCTGGCTCTCAACTCTTACCTGTGGCTCCAACAAGTTGTAGTGTGTGCAGTGGACACACCCAGTGAATGTCTCAGCAGATGGGTTAAACCCAAGTTGAAGATAACCTACAGGCCTCAAATTTATTGATAAATTAGGGGAATGTCTCCTCTGAGCATAAGAAGACTTCTACCAATAGAATGGATGGATGAAAATAATTTGTTCCAATGGCCATGGAGGCAGCTGAAGCGGGTGCTGTGGAGCTTAGAGCTTGGTCAGACATCAAAGATACCAATAGTATCCATCCACTGCATCTAGGGCCATCATCATTCATCTTAAGTTTTGTCCTCCTTCTCTGGAAGAGAGTGTGGCTCATGACTCTTTGCTACTCTGTCTCACTTAAATCTAATTCACAAACAAGTTAAGACATCATCACCCATGATGTCTTTGGTCCTCTTCAAAAAGAAAAAAGAAGGAACAGCATCTTGCATGTATTTACTTATTATTTTCTCCTTTAGAATGTAAGCTCCTTGAGGACAGCAACTGCTTTTTCAGCATAGTTTCTAGCACAGCAGAACTACTTAATAAAGGATTCCTAGTCGACTGAAGTTATTCATATTATTATAGTATCTGTTTCATAGTATCATTGTGAGGGTCAAATGAACCAAGGTATATAAAATGCTTTGAAAACTTTGAAGCGATATGTGTTCATTATCATGACCAATTCTCTCAAACAGAATCTTGCTGAATCTAACAAGTCTGGTTCCTTCAGTGAGAGAAGATCAAGATTCCAAATACTTCATCGCCTCGGGGATTTCAGCCACCATGTCTACAGGCTCCCTGGAAGATGCCATTGTTGAGGTGTTTATCACACAAGAAACCAACCATTCTGCCCAGATACCTTACCTTTTAGGACAAACTGTTCCTTAGGTTGGAGTTGTGGTCATACATTGTGATCATGCCTATCCAGGAGCTCCTACAATGTTGGAAGAAAATCCTCAAGGTTTTGAGAAAAAATCAAACTCCTCTATATCCATTCACTAGAGGCCCTGTGCCCTATTCATCCTGCTGGCTCCATCTCTATGAGATACTCCAGCCAGGACTTAGCTGGCTTATAGAGCAGACTGTAGGGCCAGAGGAGGCTGGCAGT